>NW_010549654.1:30662-38133 GCF_000687285.1 Phaethon lepturus
CTGTGGTCCCACCTTTTGTGGATGCCCTTTTGCATGATGGGGCTCACGTCCCCAGCTGGAGGCAAAAATGATGTGGGGTCTTTCTGGCTGACAAAGACCAGGTTACCCTGAGGGATGTGACCAGTCTCTTCCTCCGTCCATGGCCATATCATGGTCTTCTGTGAAGCAAATGTATGATTAAGGCACCCCAAAGTATCTCTGGTGCCCTCGAGGACCCTTGTGGGTCCCGTGCTGCATAATTACACCACAATCCTGCACCTTGGGGCCAACTTTTCCATGAAATTAGCTCTGCTTTGGGTTGAAAGGACCAGAAAACCAGGCTTCAGGGATATCATATTTTATTCATGCAGGTCTCAGAGGCAGAGGGGGACTGGTGCCAGGATGCCAGGCAGGCAGGAGACTGAAGAAGAGGATAACAGGAACATGCAAAGAAACAAGCCGTGGAGGTATGAGCTCCTTCATTTATACATAGCTTTATCTCCCGGTGGAGATTCCTCTGCTTTAACTGCAACTGTGTCCACACAACCTCTCCTGAAGCCGGAGATGAAGAGCTGTGGTCCTTGCCTAGAAAAAACTGCGCTTGGCAGGGGTCCCAGACCAGCTGCAATTTATACTGGCACAACTGGAGTCTCTAACACATAGCCTGTTTTGTTCAGAGGTTTAAGCTGCAGCTTAGCTGGTATTTGCTGCTTTGCGGTGGTTGTTCCCCAGTGTTCCGTTCTGGCATCCCCACCTGGGTAAACTGGATGGTGTAATGGTGAGGAGGGAATGGGCTTCTGGTTTAGGGGACAAATCCCTTCCTCCTCCCCAGAGAATCCACATCATTCTTTGCAGGTGAAAGACAAATGATACCAAATATTTCATTTTATGTTGTTTTACCACTTATTCTCACAAGAAGCTGAATAAAATGATCATTGCTTCATTCCAAGGCAAAACCATTGCACAAGAAAGAGAAGGCGAGAAATTTCATTTTGAAACTCAGGGCAAAATGCTTCAAAGTTTTCTCCATTTGTTTTTTGGCTGAAAGAGCTTACCAAATTTGGCCTGAACTTACAAAGAAACTGGATCTGCCAAAACCTGCATTTTTCAGTGAATTAATGATTGTCATGAAAAATTTCAGCCAGCTCAGACAAAACCCAGAGCTGTTTCGAAGAGATAAATTTAAAATGGTGCAAAAGTCTTCCCAGACAGCCTTTATGGTTAGCTTCTTAAAGGAATGCATGTACCTAACTCCCTCTCAAATGATGGAGAGTTAGTACTTAATTCTTGGATGACATTGGCCCTTCATGCTTATATGGTGACGACTGTTTTCGACAGCAAAGGGACTGAACCAACAACTGCTGAGAGCAAAAAGCAGAGTTCACACTAGCCCTATTCATCCCCCACCCAAGGATTTGCAGAGTTTTCTTTACAGTACTATTTGAGCAGCATTTGGTAGCACACCACCCGATGTTGACAGACCTGGCCCTTCTCCCTAGGAGCAAATTTCTGCACTTGGCAGGTTTCAAGCCCAAAATGCACATTCTGCTGAAAAATCCCAGTGTCTAGCTCTGCTCTTTGGCCTTGCTTCATTTTCAAATCAAAGAACAGCCTCAGCATCCTCCCTCATCCTCCCTTTTATTTCCTTCTTGGCAAAATATAAACACGTATATTTTTCCTAGGACGCTGGTATCTCTGCCCAGAACATGCCATGATATTATTTTTAACTCTGTTTTCTCTTCTTTGCTTTTCTTTATGGAAGAGCCTTGGAAGACCTCTTTTTTTTTTTTTTCATCTGCACCCGCATCTGCTTTGCCCTTTCCTTCCCTTCCTCACTCCTCTTGATAAAAGACCCTGGTCTGATTCCAGCAAACTGCCAAATGTACCATGCACGGAGCTGGGTAGAAATACCTCAGCTGATTAAATCACCCCTTTTAAATAGCCTGAGCAGTTAATGTCAACTCTGCCTGCCAAGCAGTTTCTTGCCTACCCATATCCGTTCAGCAGCGTGGCGGCCAACCTCTCTTGCTCTTGGCTTGCGCTGAGAAAAGGCAGCTCACAAGCCAGGCAGATATGTAGACATCCCTGAAACAACGGGAGGAGGTGTGAGCGAGCAGAAAGAAGCATTTCTGGGCTGATCAGACATTGCATTTCACCAAAACGTTGTCATTTCCTTGCTGAGTGTGGACCGAGTGTTGTGTTAAGAGCCTTTAGAGGACTGACTGCTTAGTTACGGTGTACCTGGGGGCTGTAGGTGAGTTTGGAGCTTCGCTGGGCTGGGGCTGTTGTAGATGGATATAAGGAACCCTAAAACCTATCCTTCTCTGTGGTGCCTCTGAGGAAAAGTTGAGGGGGACTTGGTAAGGTGGGAGCTACCTGAAGACTGGTGGTGAGGAGCAGAGGGCATAGGGCTTAGGTGGAAACGGTGCTGTCTGGGAAGCCACAGGGCAGCGAGGTGTTTTTAGGGCCTTGGATGCGGCTTGGTGACCCACCAAAGTCCTGCGTTATCTTTGAGGTGTTGTGGTGCTTCCTGGTGCCTCGAGTTTTCTTCTCAAGGACATGGGCCAAAGTGGCTGCCCTGCTCATGCACGGCTGAGCTCCCAGCAGCTCTGAGGCTCCGGTTCACACAGGGAGGAGGAAGGAGGTGGCTCTGCCCTACTGAGCCCTTGGGACTTTGCTCTGCATCCCAGAGAAAAGGCTGAAGGAGAAGAGGCAGGAGAAGGTGGCATGACCTCCTCTGGGCTGGCTGTGGTCAACGGATGACCAGGGAACGAGAGGCTCTTCTCTGGCTAAGAACCGGTGCTCTATTCAGGATGGAAAAATCCCTTTTCCCCCCCTTATCGATACTGGTGAAGGGTGGTCTGGCTGGACGGCAGCAAAGGCTGAGACATTGTCCTGTGCGTAGTGTGTGCAGGCTCAAGTGCCTTTCTGCATCTGCAGTGCCCTTCAGATCTCCAGGCAGCTTTGGGTGTATCTCCTTGTCCTCATGCAGGCCCAGGCCATTAGCACTAACAGGCGACTGGGGTAGTGAACCGCGGGAAATCCTTTCCACAGGGTGCCACAGGGTCACGGTGGCTTTACAATCCAGCTGGGAACAGAGGGGATGTTCACACAGATAGCGAGAAAATCCGACGTTATAACGGCAAGACCTTAAATTATATGCCCGGGCTTTGTAAATGATACAAACCCCTGTGTTTGAGGGGACATGAGGTCTAGAAGAAATACCCCGTGGGAGCTGCGCATCCTGCTCCTGAGGGTATCTGGCAATTGCTCCACTCCCCAGCGAAGCATCGCCCCGGCGCCAGCAGCTCGGAGAGGTGACTCTGGCGCGCAGCATCCCGCGCCCGAGCCCCGTTACTGCACGCTTGCCTGCGAGCGCAGCCCTTGCTGCTCCCAGGGAGAAGTCAAGGTCCCTGCGGCAGGAGAGCCTGACGCAGGCGGCTCCCCCTCCGTGACGCTCCTGCGCCCGGGTACAGCACATTCCCATGGGGAGGCGAGGGGTGGGCAGGGGGGCCGGGGTGCAGATGTGCGCTGCCTGTTACCTTGAGCGCCGGGGAGCGGCTCCGGAGCGAGCAGGGAGACGGTCGGCTTGTTTTGCAGTCCTACTCCAAGCAAGAGGAGGAGGAGGAGGAGCGGAGCCGTCGGCAGGGATTACACGGGAGACTGCGTTGGAAATACCCGGCACAGCTGGGCTCTGTCCCTGGCCTTCACCTCGCGCTCTGCGAGGAGAAAAGGGAAGGGGGGGACTAGGCTGGGGAGCCCTTTGATTTCTCTTGCCTTCATGCTTTGTTTTCTCCGCAGGTGTAGGCGAATGGGAACGCGGGGTGTACATGCTGGTCTGAAGGCAGGCGGACCGGCATGGGCTGGGTCCGTCCTGTTAAGCTCTCTTCACCTTCAGAAAAAGATGACCACATTCAAAATGACTACTGGGAATGGTCCCTGCCCATGATAACCCACAAACCATGCCTGGAACTCATCTGGGTCAGTCTTAGCCAGGCCAAGCCAGACCTGTGTCAGACTAAGAGGGATGGACAGTTCCAAGATGGAGGTTTTTTCATGTTCCAGTGTGAGAACGGACACAACATAGTGGTTCTTTTCCCTCCATGTGTCTTTGTGAGTTCCTCCTGCTTCAGAGGGGACAGTGGCTGGGCACTTCCCCTGCAGTGAACCATCCTGACATCCAGTCCTTTTGCACTGAGCGTCGACAAGGCTGTCAGAAACCCTCTGAGCTAAATACAGCCCATCCCCACAGGGCACAGACCTTCCTTACTGGTGTACAGGGAGCTGAGACTGGGAAACAGAAGGCATGTCCAGACCACCAGCTTAGTGAGTGTTGCTTTTATCGCAACAAATAAGTTCAGATTTGCAAGTTGTATCTTGGGGTGAGGATATAGGTACATGCTGAAGGTACAGCACAGTAGAAGACTGTGTACGGAAGTACACAGTCTTCTACTGTCCCCCTCTTTTTAGACCAAATACCTAAGAGAGAAACCAAGGCAAAGGTTTAGAAGCACCTATAGGTGCTTGTCTCTAGCACCACACACACAAAGCTGTACATGTAGACTACAGACACACATTAGTGCTCCCACCCCTTCAGTCTTCCCTGATTCCTCACCCCATGTAGCTGACATTCAGCCACAAGCTTAGCAATTTTGGCTCTGAGCATGCCTCTCCCCGAGGCTCTCAAAGCTGTAGGAGTGACAAGAGGGAAGGGGGATCGGGGGGAAGGGTGTAAATTGCTCCCTGAGGATGCTATCACATCAAGCCCACTGTTTACAAGCTGCTGCCAGGTTATTGAAGATCAGAGAGTCGCTGGGTCTAAACACAGCTACTCCTGGAGTGCAGCATGTCGAAGCTGGTTGATACATGTCCACCCGCTGCCCTTGGGTTGACCTTTAAGACCTCAGAGTTATCAGAGGGAAGCGACCATGCGGTGGGGCTGGAGGACCACCTACGGTGCGACGTGAGCTGTGTGGCGATCTTGCACAGCTCAAGGAGAAGAGATCTAGAGATACATTCTACACAGAGGGCTCCTGACCCATATAGATCCAGGGTTTGGAACCTATATGAGCATCTAAACACCCAGGATAAATAATTGCCAGTCCATAGAAGGCAGAGAAGGTGCTTTTTCCCAGTCTATCCAGTTGGTTTGATTAATCTCCTCTGTGGTGTTGGCCCATGGAGCAAGGTGGCTCTGTCCACCAGATAAAAAACAATGTTGGTGATTTCAGGAAAAATTGTGATTGGTGGATATATCTGTACCAGTAAATTCAACACAGCAAGCAATCTGATCGTCTGCAGTGCTAAATTGTTAACATGCTCCTAATATCAGCTTGGACCTGATCAACTAGCATAGACCCAACCATTCCCTGGGAATCGGTCTGGAGAGAGCATACAACAGGGACCATTCCCAAAAAGTATTTTGGGTATGTCCACCTTGTTCTAGAGGCTTAGAGAATTCGATAGTTTGGACGTGGCCCTGCCAGACCAGCTGGCCTCAGGGTCAGAGGACAGGCCAGGTACTTTTTTTGTTTGCCAGCACAGCTGTAACGAATGGGCTTAAAAGTTTAAGGTACCGCAGAGTCAGCACCGCCCAGAACAGCTCTAGCAGTGTTCGTCCTGCAGAAGGAAGGCCCTCGAGGTCCTTGGTTGAAGATGGCAAAGCCAAAAGTCACTAGATGAAGATGGCAAAGGCAAGGTGTTGGTAGAAAAGGAAGGTCAGAGCATACCCTCACTCCAGGGCAGGGTCCAATTTCAAGTGCAGAAGGGCTGGCGATATTAATTTCTGAACTGCTGGACAGGACAGAACAGTTGTTCTGAAGGTTTAATCTAGATAAGAAAATGGAGGGCAAAAGCTCTCGCATTTACTTGTTCAGAGCAGCTGAACATCTCTCTGCTTGCAAGAGCACATACCCCAGTCAAGGCTTATCCCTATGGCTTGTGGGTGCTCTGTGTTCTGCCTTTCTTCTTGGCAAGGGGGATATCCTCTTGGCGACGGGCACTGCCCCATATAGCTCCAGTCTTTCCTCTTCCTCATATATCCCTGTGGGTGAGCTGAGGTCCTGGCTGGGACCACTAGCTTGTGGGTCAGGGGAAAGCAGCAGGCCATGCATGTAGGGCTCAGCTGGAAGAAGGAATCTTGTTGCTCACAACACACTGCTAGTCCTTAGCAGAGGGTAACCTGGAGGCCAGGCCTTTCTTGCAAGGGTTTCTTCCCAAATAAAACACGTGAGCTCAGCTCTGGGCTGGGTTCCTACATGCCGCGCTCCACTTGGAAATACGCTGAAACTCCTGATCTGGAGTTGTTCCTCTGTTATTTGCTCAGAGTCCCCAGGCAGACACTCAAATACCTCAAAAACTCTGAAAACTGACTGCAGTCCCTGTTGATGTCAGATAGAGAGGGATGCTGGGATGTGAGCATCGAATGGTAACAGATAGGTTCAAACTAGGTCTCCTCATTCCCAGACAGCAATATGGCTATAGCTCCCATTTCTGGGTAAGTGAGTCCAACTGCCCCAAACCTACATGCACTGAACCTCTCTCAGAGTGTGACCCTCCTTATCACATTTATTGCATTTTCCCCTTCAAAGACTTCACTACAAGCTGGTAGTTGCATCCCATCTTGCTGTTACTGCCTGCTGGCTCTTGATGGAGAAGTGGTGACCACCACAATGTCTAAATCCAGAAGCGATAATGTTTCAGGTCCTCATGAGGCCGAAAGAAAGGCATATTTTTAATACCTGAGTTGGGTATCGACATGAGAGCTAAACTAGGTAGCCTGTCCTGAAGCCCACATTGCCCAGGCTTGGCTGCCAAAAGGACTCAGCACCTTGACTTGTTTCCAGGGACCTCCATTTTACACCTCACTAGGACGAATTTCCTCAAAAAAGTGGCACCTTTGGGAAGGAAAAGCCAGAATGAAAGCTGCAAGACAGGACCAGAAACTGAAATAAAACTGTTGCTCTCCAAAGCTTTGTAAGGGATCTTGTTGTAGATAGGCCACAGGGGCACATGGTGGTTCAAGGTACAGAGAGAAGATTTGGCAAAGTGTTTTTTTTCCTACTGTCTCAGTATTTTTGAGATTTTGGAAATATTTTCACGGTCGGCCGGAGACACAGTAAGTTTTCCATCCAAACGAGGTGTTTTGGGAAATGTGGGTGAAGGAATTGTGTTCTCAATGTGGGGGATCCTTGCAGTTGGATTATTTGTTGTCTAATAAGGTGCATCCTCCAACCTGAAGCTTTTTCTGCATCTGGGGCGTTCATAACATCTCTTTCAGGTCCTGTAATAAGGACTGTGTTCATACTACAGACTTTCCCTCAGAAAGGACATCCATCCTCTCTCTTCTCCTCCGTTGCCCATTTCCTTGAAGCTCACAGGAACATAATATTGCTGCGATCTTCAGCCTTCTGGCCAGGGAATCAGGGCTAGAGCAAGAGTCACTTTCCTGCCTCACCGGGTGGCCAGAAGCCAGGTGATACGAGGTTCAGCA
>NW_010549654.1:38249-53382 GCF_000687285.1 Phaethon lepturus
TCTTTCCCTTTGTGTAGGAGATCTGTAGCACAGGAGTTTCACCCCAATAGCTGTCCTCCAAGGCACTAACCACTAGGCTGGAACTTAGTGTTCCAAATATCCATGTTTTGCCCCAGAAAGTCCACCAAACTCTGTCGCTTCTGTGGTATGAATGTCCCCTACCCCTCTTTTGTGGTTGTTTGTCTACCCCAAGAGTCTGCCTGATTGATAGCTTCAATTCAAGTGAGCATATTTTATCTGTGAAAAACTTGGTTTTCTCCAGACGTTTTCAGGTGGCATGTAGCGATAAGGAAAAGCTTGGGTGTTACCGCGGTTTTTCTTGGCTTCTTCCTAATCATAGAGGCACCTCTATTTTTGAAGAACATCCTCTCTCAAGCAGTGCCACCCCAGGGATTTTCATTCACAGCTGCCCACTGCAGAGGTCATTTGTTCCTCCTAGTGAGGTGCACTTGATTTCCTTTTTTCCTGCCACCACTCTGCTCCCCATATCAGCTGCCAGCGGCTCTTGCCCCGATGTTCCAGTTGAGGGTCAAGTTCAGCCTGCAGGAGATGTCCTGACTGGGTAGATCGGGGAGAGAAGATTGCTCTTCCTCTTTGAGACCAAATTTTGGTGCATACGTTACGAGAGGGACAAGCTATGCGTGTTACCGCTGCATCGTGCCGGGGATGTTTCCCTGGGCTGTGCACCAAGCTGGGATGGAGGCCTGGATTCCCTTTACCAGCTGTGCCTTTTCCTGGTGGACCAGATGTCACCCCCCTGAGCATCCCCAACCCAGGGCAGGGGACTGGCCACAGCAAAGCTCCCATCACCCTGCCATGGCCGCCTTTCTGCTGTCTCCACCCTGTGGCTTCAGTCTGCCCTGGAAAAAAGGGTCAGAAGGCCAGGAAGAGGGATCAGGTGAGGATGAGTTAAATATAGCTCTGAAAGGCTGGTCTCTTGCTATCACAGAGATAATTATGACCAGTGAAACGTCTGGCTTGGGTACAACAGGGGTGACATCTGGCATTCAGAGGATGATGATGGCAACTGGAGGCTCCAGGGAGATGCTCCTTTCCTCCTGCTTCGCTGGCACAGATCTGGAGCTCAGATTTAAGGCAGAGAGGGTGTTCTGGCTGCAAGTCCTTCGCTTATGACTGCGAGAAGGGCAAGCACAGGCTCCTTTACCTCCAAGGGGACTTGGAGCTGGATCCCCTGACGCCAGCTCCCAGGATTGCGAGCGGGCCAGGGACATTGGCTGTCCCTTCTCTCCAACGCTGAATAAGCTGCTAATTTTAACTGGGAGTGACCTTGAGCAGCTTGGTGGGGAAGGGAACTCTGGAGGAAGGAGGTCTGGAAGCAGCCTAGAAAAGGAGAACCCATGGCAGGTCATAGCCTGTCTCCAGCGGTGGGCAATTGCAGATACCATGGGAAGAAAGGGGGAGCAAGAGTCCAGGGAGAACAGAACATGGAAATCAGCAATTTAGAGACTTTCTGAGCCA
Source organism: Phaethon lepturus (assembly GCF_000687285.1). NCBI lineage: Eukaryota > Metazoa > Chordata > Aves > Phaethontiformes > Phaethontidae > Phaethon > Phaethon lepturus. Next base: position 39,729 of record NW_010549654.1, read on the forward strand.
GACATGGTGTCATAACACCTAACTCAAATCACTGAGGGATGGCCAATCATCCAGAAATCAATCATCCAGAAACAGCTCCAGCCCTCCTGCCTGTAACCCAGCAGGACTGAAGGGAGTGTCTTTGACACATCCCACAAACCTTTCTGGAGCAGCTATGGGCCCTGACTGTATAAAGAAAATGCTCCCCTTGAGCTTCGTTATCCATGGGGGGGGTTCCTGGCTGCCGGCAGAGGTGGGACGTTGCACTGAGTAGCCGCTGGGGATGGAGAGTCCTTTCCTTGGGCAGATCTGCTGGGAACTCTGTCTCTGCTTCACACCAGTAACACATCTCTACTCTCTGCTGCTCACACGGCCTTGGTCCCAGCCTCTCCTTTGGTTAGGGGGTGCTCAGGGATGGCTGCCCACACTTTTCAGACCCAGCCTGGAGCTTCACCAGCCCTTGGGGATGCTCTGAACCAAGACTCCTTCTTGGAGAAGCAAGACAGATGAAGTCTCCCTTGGCTGTAAGCACTAGGATAGATAGCTGCCTGGCCAGCGAGGGGCCCTCCTGGCCAAAAAGTGGTCATTGTTCCCTTTGGTGGAGCAGTCTGGAGACCAGAGCTCAGCCTGGCAGGACATTGATGCCCTTGTTTACTCTGCAGTATTTGCCAGGGGATATTTGCTCTGCCGTGTGTGGGTGGAGGTAAACCAGAGCAAGGTGAGGGCTCCCCACCACCTCCCTTCCCTGCTGGCCCTGCCTTGCTTTTTGGTGACAGCGTAGCAAGCTCCAGGCACCCTGCCCCGCGAGCAGCGGGTGGGGACACTCGGATCCTCAGGGTGCCAGGCTCTTTGTCAGCCTGGGAGAGGTCCTGAGCTCCTGGTACATACTGGCATGCACTGGTCGAGAGGCTGGGGCTGCCAATTCTGTTCTGCTCAGGACCAAACAAGAGCATAGCGTGGGATGACATTGAAAAAAGCTCGTTTCCCAAGACATGATTGTGATACGTTGCTGCTTTGCTTTTGCTTTATACCACTTGACCAAGCCCACCTCAGACCTCCAGGGTCCAGCTGCAGCCTGCGAAAGTAGATGCAGACCTCTCTCTGCTGGGCAACCTCCTTCCCAAAAAGAGTACCAGCTGCCCCATTAGCCAGAGATATGGAAATGTAATGGACTTTTCTTCTTTACCCCTGCTCTGGCTCAATCCTGCACACACATTGTTGCAGTGTGAGTCAGAGTTAGGCAGATCAGGGTGTTAAAAAGAAAAACAAAGAAAAAGGGGAAAAGAAGAGGGTAGAGGAGCCTTCCTTGAAAAGACCCAGGTCTTTATCCCATGGGTAGGGTCATGTGCTCCCTCCTCTTCCTTCTCCCTTCTCTGCTCTTCCATTTCCATTACCTCCTTCTTGCCCTCCTCTGATTTTAACCCAGCTTCCCAAAGGCATTCAAGAGAGCCTATAGTGTATGGTATGCTTAATCTTTCATTAGACATGAGAAAATCGACATTGCTCTGAATGCTCCTCAGCTGGAGCTCACCCTTTACTAGACATCAGAGAAGCCACCTGATTTGCTCAGAGCTGCTGCTCCCCACAGCCCTGCCCTCTCACTGGTTTTCCTTTGCTCTCCTTCTTACTTCCACCTCTCTCTGAGCATCTGCTGATTTTTCCATGTCACAGTGCACAGCTATTGCCTGCAGAAGGTTTTACACTGCAGCCATAGGGATATTTCCACATCTGCTAGGTGGAGAGCTGAGAAACACCAGAGAAACCTTCCCTCCAGCACCTCAAACCACTTGCAAAGAGGGTATTAATGCAGATGAACTCAACACCAACAGAAGACCAGGCATTTTCTGCACAGATGGATGTGGAACCAGAAATCCCAGAGGATGGGGTTGAAGTAACAGGACCAAGGCTGCATAGGGAAAGCAGTAGCAAAGAACAATAGTGGAGTCTGGCTTTCTGTATGAGACTTGGAAAGACCATTCCAGTGGTCTTTGGAAAGACCACCTGGCATCTGGGGAAGAAATGAAAGGACTCTCTTGGTTGTCATGCAAGATACGTATCTTTAAGTACCTCTTTTAATTCTTGCCTTGGCTATTCAGAGAGTTCGTACTCTGTCTTCGGCAGGAATTGCGTCTTATCTTGTAAAACACCTTGCACAGCACAATGCCTGTGCAAAATAAACAACATGATCTTCTTGGGTAGCTTCACAGGGTTCTTGTAACTGAACTATTTGTGCGAGTGATAGGGTCCTTGCTGCAGATCAGTCAAGAATCACAAACTGAGTGTGAGAGCCTGGGTCACTTTTACCACTTTTCTCCTGCTCTGAGACCCACCTGTGAGCCTCTCAGTGGAGTTCACCCATGATGAAGAGACACCTCTTATGCTGCCAGGTAGGTATGGGTGGGTTGAAGGGGTTCTTGCAGAGATTGCTGGGGCTGTTGGAGACATCCTGGTCCCCTGGAGTACAGTTGCCTCCTGGACTGGAGGTCACAGGACACAGCATCCCACTTCTCACCTGGGTTTTTGACTGAGGTCCCTGATAGACATGTCCATGATGTGGACTGGAATGCAGGTCCTTTTCTTTCCAACTGACTGATGTCTGCTGTGGTGGAGTTGTGGAGTCCATTTCCCAGTGGTTTTGGTGGCTGTTGCATAAAACCATGGCTGCTCATGGGGCTCACAGTCTCCCTCCACCCCCTAGAGAGACCCAAGTTGGTGGCACAGCCCCCAGCCCCGCTCCCCTAAGCAAAGGAAGTGTTGCCAGGGGCTTCTGCAATGGCTTTGTGGTGGAAGCAGACATGACTATGCAGCCAGGTGACTGTCTGCCCCATCCATTTATCACAGGCATGGCAGGGAACGAAACTCAACAATTGTTTGTGCAGCATTAACAAAAAAAGCTGTGGTGTCCAGTGCAGAGGAAGCACAGCTCTTTGTTGTGTTCACTCTGGGCTTGGCTACGCATTGCTATTGGCCATAAAAATATCCATTTCCTTTCTAAATTGAGCTACAATACTTGACTCTTTGGCCTTGGGCGATAACAAAATGCACAAGTGTTTAGCAGACACCCTGTAACTCTTCTTTCTGGTTTGGTCCAGCACAAATGATCCACAGTTTTCAAGTCAATAAAATATTTGCAGCCAAGGCGTCGTATATCTTTCATTTGTATTTGTTTGCAGTATGTCATCTCATTAATAGAAATCTGCTAGTCCTGCATGGAGTTCCTGGTAAATGTGAAAGACCAAGCTGGAGTTCAAGCAGGGAGAAAGGCTGTTTCTTCAACTCCAGTGAAATTATTGAATAAATGGCTAATAATTGCTTCTTGTTTAAAACAAGTTTTGTATAGTTATAGCATGTACCACTTATTCCTTGGAGCTGTGAAACAACTGGACCAACCCTGATTCATCTTAAATTTAGCACTAGGTCCTACTAGCACTGGGCTCAGGGAGCCCAGGAACCAGGTTGTGTAGATGGAGATGGGTGGACAAGGTTTGCTGGTGATTTGGTGAAGAGATCTGCGTAACCATGCCCAAGCCCTGGCCACATGGCTGCTCCCCAGCTGTTCATGCTGAATTGGAAGATGACTTCTGATGGCTCACAGAAACGTTTGGGAAGAAACTTCATCTTCTTCCACAAGGAGTGAAGCTGCTGTGGAAAACAGTTGCAGATCAGATGTGTTATGGGTGGGATAAGAAAAGAGCTCTCAGACACCAGGGATTGATTCACATCCAGGTTTGGACATTTTGTGGGGGTAAAATCCTACCTCCTGAACACAGGTGTGTAATGCTCTTTTCCGCACCCTAAGGTTTTCCATCCAGCTCCAGCTGTCCTAGAGGGGTGCAGGTGTCCCATAGGACCCTACCCAGCAGCCCTGTGAAAACATCCTAGTCTCCACTAGGATGTCTAGGATGTCTCCACTAGGTCTAGGATTTCTGAGGGTGTATCATCTCACCCAGTTCCCTTCATCCTGGTCTGGGACACCTGCTTTCTGCTATTTCACCCCTTTGCCTCCTGAGAATGCAGGGAATGACATTGCCAAGCTGTGCAACCCATCCAATCTCCAGAGACTTTGGCCTCCTGTGAATGCTAAACCAGTCCCTGTGTGCTCTTTTTCTCGTTGTGGATCTGCAAAGGAGGGACGAGCAGCATTTGAAGTCAGGCAAAGTGCTGTTCACGTTGACACAAGTGATGTTGCCCCGTCAGAAACACCTGGGAAGTGACGCTGGCATCATGGTGCAGGATTTTGTCTCACCCCAAGCAATGGACAGGTGCCTTATGGCACTGAAGATCAAGGCCTTGGACTGAATGTAGCTGCCAACAGCCCAGTTGTCCCTACGGATTTGTTCTGAATCTTCCCATCCTTTTTCCTTCTAGGCTCTCTTGCAGCAGTGATGTGCCCAGGTAACTCAGTGTCACATGTTGGTGATGGTCAGGTGTTTTTTCTGGCACACGGGGGGGTCATGTCTGCTGTTTCTTTCTTGTAGCATCCTTGTTACACTAGGAAAAGCACCCTCTACAGAAGACATCTGCTTCATGGTGTAGAAAACAGCAGACCCTGGAGAGAGATGCTGCTCAGTGTCATAATCCGAAGGGGAGTCCACTTGGGTCCCAGCCTGGTGCTCACTCCTGTGGTCCTAACACCCCTTCACCTCTACCATCTGTGCCTTACTTCTCCATCCACCACTCCCCAAGCCCGTGCAACTGCTGATCAGAGACCAGCCTGCAGCCTAATGTGGACCTTCTCACCGGAGCTGTGGGTCAGAGATGCACCAGAGAGCAGGGAAAGGGCATCTGAACATTCCTGGTGCTGGGCATGGAGCGGGACCTGCCGTGGGGCTGGCGTGGTGCACCGATGCTGCACCAAGAGCTTGTGCAGTGAAGGGCTTAGCAAAGCGGGGAGGGTGTTTTTTATTCTTGTGATATTTTAGTATATGTATTTTCAATCCCCCCACACCAGCTGGATGACAGGAGCCAGGGGATTTGCGGGGAAGGAGGGACATCTCGTGGCCACACCGCGAACATCTCTCCTGCCTCCAGGCCCCAGGACCGCCTGGACCCGCGATCGGTTGTGCGCACCCCCGGGTACCCCCCCAGCATCGCCCCGAGCTGCCCGGGGAGCCCCGCGGCCTCTTCCCTCCTCCTCCGTGGGCTGGGAGTGGGCAAGGGAAGCAGAGGGGCCAGTTCTCGCCCTGAGGCCCGAATAAAGACACGTGAAATGGTCGAACCCAGTATTTTATTATTGACTTGGGGCAGAGGGGTGGCATCACCTGGAGAGATTGCCCCAGAGCTTGGGGGCCTGGCGTGGCCCAAGGAGGTGCAGACAGGACACGTTCCCACCCCTGCCCGTGGCACGAAGGGCGTTGCAGTATTGCCAGCAGTGGCATCGGAAGGGGGGGAGAGATTGTCCACCCCCCATACCACCAGCCTGACCATGGTGCCCTCTTCTTGGGGCTGCGGTTGCAGGGCTGAGGGGCTTTTCCTTCTCTGGGTGGGTCATGAAGGAGTCTGCTGTCCTTCGTGGCAGAGGCGATATCTGTGACGTGGGTACAGACCTCCAAGGTGGGTGGGGAAGGAGCTGTGCCAGCTCTCAGGCATCTCTTTAGCCTCCACGATAACCACAGAGCTGGCAGCATCCACCTCCCTCATGTCCCTCCTTGTCCTCTGTCTCCGAGTGCATCGTGGTGGTACGCAGGAGGAAGGGAAAGGCCTGAAGTGAGCCATCACCAGGCTGTGCAGGACCATGGCTTTGCTCTAGACCTGTCCCCAGGCACTGGTGGGACCATGGCTTACTGCTGAGGCTCTGGCTCGTACTGCTTCTCCGTGGCAGTGTAGAAGTCCTCAAGGACCGACTGCAGGTACTCGAAGGTCGGGCGCTCCTCGGGCTTGTTTCGCCAGCATTTCAGGATGATGTTGTAGAGTTCACCAGGGCACATGTCTGGGCAAGGCATGCGGTAGCCCCGCTCCAGGTTGCGAATCACCTCGGGGTTGGTCATCCCTGGAGGGAAACACAGCCCAACAGGAGTTATTCGGCACCCTGGGGGTGAAGCTTAGTGCTCCCCATAGCTCACAGCCAGGCAGGGCTGGAGGGGCATGAGGGACCGTGATGCTGGGCCGTATCTGGGCATCATCCTTTCTTCAGGGTTGCTCTCTCCACTCCTTCCCTCCACCCGCTCCCTGACTCCCCTCTACAGGTTTCTCCTAACACAGGTACAACTGAGGCTCGTGGGAACCTAGGAGAGGAAACCCAGCATGGAGAGATGGGGGGGTGTGTCTGGGCACACGTGTACACACGTGGGTACGTGTCTCCAAGCATAAAGCAGTACTAGATGCTTTGAAACTGGTGCACGCTCACCCGTATTCGCAGCACGCTGTACCTGGGTAAGGGATCCTGCCGTAGGTTACGATTTCTGTCAGGAGGATCCCGAAAGACCACACGTCAGATTTGATGGTGAAAACTCCAAAGTTAATGGCCTCCGGCGCTGTCCATTTGATTGGGAATTTGGCACCTGTCCAGAGGAAGCAAAGGGAAATAGCACGTAGAGGTACGGCATCTCCCTCTGCTCCCACAGGCATGGGTAAGGAGTTCCCCAAAACCGAGCCCTGGGTCCTGCGGGTTGTTGACTGCGTCGGGGGCTGCGATGGGACTTACTGATGGTACTGTGGAGTTATGGAGATAAGGGCAGAAGAAAGTAATTGCTGTTTTTCTCCTGCTTTTATAAAAAGGTCATTTCTACCTGGCATGTCTTTGCCTTTGTTGGTTCTTCTTCCAATGCAATCAAGGCTATTTTGTCTTAAAAGATTTTTTCATATGTATATGCTTATAAGCATCCATAGATACGGATACAAGGAAGCCAAATAATGAAAAAACTTAATGCCTTAATTAACTGATGATATGCTTATTAAAAAAAAGCTACGTAAACTATTCTACTGATGAAGTTAGAGGAATCTACAGTTTTATAACACCTTTGCACCTCTTGTGTGTTTAGCAATGGGATCTCAGGAATGGAGCCAGGAACAGTAGCACGGACCAGCACCGTGCATGTGCCTGCCACAGCCCTTGGGCATCAAGGTTGAGATATTAGATTGGATATTAGGAAAAATTTCTTCACTGAGAGAGTGGTCAGGCATTGGAACAGGCTGCCCAGGGAGGTGGTGGAGTCACCATCTCTGGAAGTGTTCAAAAAACGTGTGGATGTGGTGCTTCAGGACATGGTCTAGGGGACATGGTGGCGCTGGATTAATGGTTGGACTTGATGATCTTGAAAGTCCTTTCCAACCTAGTGATTCTGTGATCAAGGAGCTCTCGTGAGAGACCCATTGCTCTTCAGCTAGCAACCTGCCACAGGGAATACAGTGGGTCCCTGTAGACCAAGGTTTCTGTTGGACTTGATGATCTTAAAGGTCTTTTCCAACCTTAATGATTCTGTGATTCTGTGATTCAAAGTCAATGCCTTGAGTGGCTTTATCAGAGGATGACAATGGTAGGATTTTATTCTCTATAAAATCAATCAGTGGAAGGGGGCTGCTTTTAGCAAACGTGCATAAATGGTACAGCGAATATAAATTATCCAGTTCTTAAAGCTGCATAGGTATATTCAAAACAAAAAAAATCCCAATTTGTTTTGTCCACTGAATTCTTGTTTTGCACGCTGTTGGCAGCAATGACCAGAAGACTGGAGTTTCAGTTTAGCCAACACAAAAAGAAAACCCAAAACCAAACCCCAAACACCTTGATAAGGAGGAACAGAAAGTGTTAACGACTGCAGAGGAAACAACATTTTTGTTTGTATATATCCTTTCAGGACTGAAAGCCCAAAGGTAGTGTGTGAAATAAGTGCCTTTGCTCTTGCACATCGTCCTTCTGACGAGTGGACTGACGAGGCTCAGAAATGCGGTCTGTGAAGTGAAAAATTATCCAAAGTAGACAGAAGGGCAGTTGTTCTCTCAGATGAAAGCTGGCTGGAAAAATGCTGATAGGAACTGTTTTTCACCAGAAATGTAGCTCTTTTGGGTATGTTAACACAATTATATCATTAATTTCATCAGAACTTATTTTAAGGATAAAAACTGCCTTAAAAAACTGCAACAATCTCACAGTACCCTTTCATGACATTTCACAAATTACATTTGTGAGCTTTTACTACTTTGAAATAGTTTTACATGTTGAAATGGGCATAATTTGTATCATAAAGTATTTTGGGAACAGCAAATTGAAAGAAAAGTTTCCTATCTTAGAAGAGAAAAAAAAAAATCTATTTGATTTCCTTTCCCCAGAGTATTCTTTACGGGGAATTTTAGCTTCAACTCATCTCTAGAGAAAGGGTGGATTTCCAAAATTTTAAAATCTTCTGGTAAGTGACACTTTTGCCAGACTTAATTGTTCTATTCCAATACTTTCTGCTTGTTTCCCTGGTGCTCTGTAAAGACTCTTTGCAATCTGAATGACACAATCTTATAGTTGACCTCAAAGTACAGAGAAAAAGCTGCCACCAGAGAAATTTGACTTAACCCTGTTGTCAAATGGCTGTAGATGCACTTCTGTACCAACCAAACCAGTTGTCACCTCTCTTGGCCATGATCTCCTGCACCATTTCAGAGACTCAGCCTAAGCAAGGGGCTTGGTTTCGCAGGTGGAGTCATAAGGAGATTTCACATTAACGTGGGGGATACTGGGTTTTGTATGCCTTTTTTTGGTTTTTTAGGAGGTTTTTTGTTTTGGTTCTTTTTTAGATGCTCAAGGTAGATGCAAAGGTCTCAGTTTGCCTGGGACATCTGGAAACCGCCTTTAGGTCCAGATTCGTGGCTCCAGATGCCCTCTGCAGCCCCGCGGTGAGCCGTGACTGGGTTACACTGCTATTTCCTTCCCTTCGGACAGACTCGCTGTGAACACGTAGGCACAGGCAGCAGGTTTCCTTATTAGAGGCCAAATTTCTCCAGTAACACAACCAGCGCCAAAATACTTTTTTCCCCGTCTCCCCCTTTAAACCTCACTTAGTCTTTATTGTCCCAAAGCCCTGCTCCCTCTCCCGGGACCCCATTTTTGGCTCTCTTGCTTGCTCTGCCTGCCGCTGGGTGCTGACAGGGGCAGCAATGGGGGCTCTGGTCTCGCGCCATCGGCAGTAGTGCCCCGTGCCTGCTCCCCACCCAGCCCTTGGACATGCCACACCTTGGCACGTCTGCACGGCCGGAGGGATGGAGATAAGGGAAATGTGTTGGTGAGGCAATGCTGGGAACGGCACCCACCTTCTTGTGCCAAGTATTCGTTCTCGATGATCCTGGCCAGGCCAAAATCAGCAATTTTGCAGCAGAGCGTCTCTGAGACGAGGATGTTGGCGGCTCTCAAGTCGCGGTGGATGGAGTTCATTCGCTCGATGTACGCCATTCCCTCGGCCACCTAGGAGAGGAGGAAGCGTCCGTCTTCACGAGTCACCTCCCCATGACAACAAGCCTGCCTGCGTCTCACCCACCTTTACAAAATCATGCACAGCATGCATATAGGGCTGCTCTGTGGATGGACAGATAGATCAAGGAGATGATCAGGTAGACAGACACATACAAAGATAAATAGATATTGCCCGTGCACGTGTGCATACATGCAGCTCTACCAGCGTGCACCCGGCCTCCAAAAGCTTTAAGCAGCCACGTCAAGCAGAACAGAAACATGACTCCCTGTTTTGCTCAGAAGTTACGGCTGTGAGTCGTGTCCGTAGCGATATGCAGAAAGTTGAAGCAAACCTAAAGCCACATCACTGGATTCCCGTTTTTTGCCACAAGACTCTCCCCTCTAGTTGGGATTTTAATCACAAACGTTCCAGATTAAATATGTGAATTAAAAAAAGAAAAAAAAAACCTCAAAAAGCTCATCTGTCCCTCAGTCACAGTGACAAAGTCCAGACCTAGGACAACTACATGTTCTTCAGCCACCTCCTCTGTTCTCCCTCACTGGTCTGCTTTGGCGTGGGGAGGAGAGCCCTGGAGATGCCTCCACAATAAAGCTGAGACTGGTGTGTTCTTTCCCTGTGCAGGACCCAGGACACAATACAGTTCCCCTCTAATACCTATGGGATGCAACAGAGCAGAAGACCCAGATATCCATAGAAATATGACTGATATAGAGATTTGTCCCTGGACAAATCCCTTGTCCTGGGCATGTGCTGTCACCTTCAACCAACTCCAAACTTTCTTTTGGGAGGTTTTTTCTCCCCAGATCATCTTTCACTGTTTAGCTCCTTAGAGCAGGGAGTAGCCCTGGGGACGTCCCTGGTGTGTGACAAGCCCCGATGAATAATGGCAGCAATCTTTTATTGCTGGGTGCTATGGAAAAAAGAGATTGCAAAGTTGCTTTGTCAGTCAAGTCTCAGATTCAGGCTAGGCATTTATCGGGAGGGTGAGTGGATGCACGCAACCCCCGCTAATAATGGTTAGCACCTATTAAAGCTTTTGTGTGCCTGCGGGTGAGGGCAGAGCAATTTTCCACTCTGTAGAGATTCACATCAGCATCTCGACTTACATGTGGTTTTAAACAGGATACTAACACATACTTTCCAATGCTGCATTTCTAACCTGTGTCAACACCCCTTCAGCGCAAGTGCTGTTTGCTGCAGTGGAAAATGGAAGGATTGATGTAATTTCCTGTCCTGATGTTAATGAGATAGTACCCGACAATGGGCCCGTTCCAGTCCATGCTTTTGAGCATGTACCCTCAAGATTGACCACAGGATCAAGTGTATTGGCCCAGAGATTTCTAATTTTAACTCTGACGGATGCTATTGGATCCAAAATTGCACTCAAGAGAGTTGGGTGTCTGTTGGGCCCTGATTGAATCCCTGCTCTGGGGAGGTGGTGCTGGGGTGGGAGGGGGATCAATGAAAGCTGTCCTTCCGATTGACACCCGTGTCTTGATGGATGGGCAAAATCCTTCTTACCCCATGTGCTGCGGGTAGCTTGTGTGGGGTATTACATTGCTGGGGTGTGTGGGTTTGGTCTGCATTTGGCTATCCTGGTCCATGGAGAGGTGACATTCACGTGGACATGCTCAATCCCAGTGATGGTGCCCACTGTGGGGGCTATTTGACCACTGTAGTGGATGGGCTTCTGGCCAGCTCAGGCTTTTTAATGGACTATAAAATAACTCTGTATGATGGCTGGAACCAAGTGGCCAGTCTTTACAAGTTTGCTCAGGCTCACTTGGACCCAGAGAGGGTGAGTGATCTTATGGGTAAATCCCAGACCTGCACATCAAAATAACCGTATTTGGCCGTCACACTGATGCTTCACAGCTTTTTTTCAGTATTTCCCAAATTAGCCTAGCTCTGCTCTGGGTGAGCCAAGTTCTGTCAACAGCTGACTAGGACTCAAGTGGAGTGATTTTGCCAACCTCATCCTTCATGTACAACTTGTTGCCAAGATGCTGCCACCCAGGTGTGGTTTCCCTAACTTTGACCTGTTTGAGTTTAGATGCACTTCTAGACTAAAATGTTACGGTATAGCTGCAACTACTAACACTTACAGTCTGGGGACACTTAGAAGGTAACAACCCTACAAAGGAAAATGTTTGTTCTCATAAGGAGCAATATTGCCAGATCTGAGGGTCAGAACATCCTTTATGCCCAATCATCAGAAAGGAAGAACTGCTGAAAGCCAGCATGTCTCTACATTGAAAGTCTCTCTGTTAAGTTTTTTCTTCTTTTTGGTAAAACCAGAAAAAGACATATTTCCTGCTCAGCAAGCCAGAAAAACAAAACAAAAGAAAACAAACCCAAGCACCAAAAAACAACCCCCAGTTCTCTAGCACTGCACTAGTTTCCCCAGAGGCTGCCCTAAAGACAGCAGAGCATTGCTGAGCTGACATGCACATCAACACAAGAAGGCTGAGAGAGAAACCCTAAGAGAGCACACCAGGAGGTGCTGTTTTTCTCCATGAATACATGCTCTGACAGACTTCAGGCTTGCAAGAATTTCACTGAGGCAATAACAAATCATGGTCTTGAGCCTGTGTCCCAGAGGCTGTTTGCTAACCTGAGCAGACATGTCAATGAGTTTTGGGAGATTCAGTTGGCTTCCTTCTTCTGTCTTCAGGTAATCCAGCAAACACCCTGCAAAAAAGGAAAGACTGCTGTGACTCTTCTGAATAAGCCTATGCATTTGCTTCCTCCTGGTGCTTCTCTGAATATATACAAGAAATCTGCCTAGAGAAAATCTGAGGAACCTCCAGTGTCTGCTGGAGCATCTTCCATTAGGACAGTTCCCAAATGCAGCCCATTTTCCCCCTCTATTTTGCACAGACCTTTTGCAAGGTGCTGGTCATTCTTCACTCAAAGCCTTATAGAAAAAAGGGACAAAGGAAAGGACAATTTCATTGTGAGGGGAGTAAAAATCTGAAACAAACTTCCAGTAGGAACAGTGGAGATGCAAGCTTTAAATATTCTCCAAATATAACATCACCATCTTGTGAAGTAGTTTATGAAATACGAGTCCATGAGAAGCAAGATTTCATCACCCAGAAAGTCCCTTCCAGTACTGGAAACAAACTTGTGGATCACTTAGTCCTTCTGCTTACGGATTTGGTACAATGCCCTCCTCCTCATCCCCATCATGATGGGAGTACCAGCCAGATCATTGATGTGATTTTGCAGAAACCCAACAAATAAGTCAGTGAGGCTCTTTACCATTGGCCATGTACTCTGTCACAATGTAGATAGGCTGCTTTGTGACCACTGCATACAGCCGGACCAGTTTGTTATGCTGGAGCCTCTTCATCAAGTTTGCCTCTGCCAAGAAGGCATCAGGATCCATGCTGCCCTCTTTCATGGTCTTCACAGCCACCTTGATGTTGTTCTTGTAGTAGCCTGCAGAGAGATAATGATGCATTGAGGAATTTTGACCTCTCTGTGGGCTCTATCAGGCCATGCAATAAGGAGCAGAAGAGCTTGTGGATCACAGCAACAGCTTTCAATTTCCCAATGAGGAACAAATGGAAAATCTCAGTGCCGGTGGGCTCTGAGCAACCAGTAGGTATGAGAGGAGAAGAGAGAGACATGGCACAACTGTCAGTCCATGTGGCTTCATCAGGGATCATCCCTACTCTGCGTGGTGGATGCCCATGCAATGAGCCCATTCTCACACAGTCATCCCAGCCCTGCAAGACTCTTTCTGGGTGAAACCTCAGGGGCCTCCCACCAGCTGGGTTCTCAAATAATCCAACTACCATCAAAAAAGCCATGACTCTACAGTCAGGACTCACTGGTCCTGTCCACAATCTCAATTGCCAAGGCAACAGGCAACCACAAAGAGGACAGCAAAGGAAGCTGAGCTCACCCCACTTCCTCTCCCACCGATTAGCAGTGGGCAGGAAGGTGCAAGGGACTCAAATCTGGGCTACAAAGTGGAACAGGGAAGCAGAAAAAGTGGGATAGTGTCACACAGGTACCCGGCTGTGTATAACTTAGGATCCTACAACCACACCCAGGATTCCCAGGAAGAACGAGAGCATGTCTCAGGAGGTAAGTACACCTCTCACATGCATCTAGCCTATGAAACCCACGGTCAACCACTGATCTGTGCAAACACAACCTGTCTGGTCCTTCCCAGGAGTGTAGCATCTACTGCTGCTTTTGTACCCATAAATATGTGTTCATACTTTAGGATCCCCACACCCAGACTGGTCTTGTCTTAGGGAAAG
>NW_010549654.1:53413-59872 GCF_000687285.1 Phaethon lepturus
TCTGTTTATATATTACTTTCCTGGAACGGGGGGAATTATACTTACCCATCCACACTTCCCCAAACTGCCCACTGCCAAGTTTCTTTACAAGTTTCAGAGACTCCCGTGGGATCTCCCATTCGTCCTGTGCCCAGGGCCTCTGGGGAGCCAGGGCTATGCAGGGAGCTGTGAGCCGCTGGCACAGGCCATCCCCCTTCTCTGTGTAAGGACAAAGCACAGGACAGCTCAATAGGATGCGCTGAACTTTCAACCCCAGAGCTAACCTCCTCCATCTGCAAAAGCCAGGAAAAAGTCAACCCATGGGAAACCTCCACAGCCACACATATGTTTCAGCCATGGGGATCAAGGCACCCAGAATGGACCCAATGAAAGGAAAAAGCTCAAAGGGAGCCATAGAGGAGAAGGTTCTCCTGCCCAGCAAGTCCAAATTCTGCTTTCCAAGCATCCCTTCTGCATATCCCTTCAGCATTCATCTCCTTCCTTTGCTGGTGGGAAAAATGCCCTGGTGATAGAGCTATGGGCAGAGCTCACCCTCACCGTGCTCTAGGATGAAAGATGGGACACGGGTGCCCAAGGTCTGCTTGGAGAAGCCCACCTGGCCCATGAGAGTGGGTGGAGTGATGGTGGTGGCTCGTAAGCCCGTCCTCCCTCTGCACTCAGGCCCACCTTCTGCTAGGAGACAAACCCATTAGAGAAGGCAAGAAACTTACGGCTGTAATGATGGATTAGCTCTGGCAGATTGGAGAAAGTCATCCTGGGGGAGATGTAATACCCCCCACCATCTAAGGAGCGGATCCTGTAGTGCTTGATGATGTCCCCATGAGCGGAATTGCTGTCTCTCACAGACAAGGAATAGGCACCTGGAGAATGAGCAGAAGAAGGAACTGTGAGAACAAGAAGACTCAGGGACTGGCTACCTCCTGTTTCCTCAACTGCCTACAGCTGCAGACAACTCTCCCAGCCCTTGCTGATGCCTTCTCAGGGCAAGTCCCACCAGACTGCAAAGCTACAAGGCTCCCTGTCTCCAAGGCAGGTGGAGAGGATAAAAGTTCATCAGAGCTTAACTGGGCTTGTCGAAGCTTGGTTAAGACCTGCCTACACCATGGTCAACAGCCCCAAGGAAGCAATATGGCAATCAATAGCACATCTCCAGCCAGAGCAATCAGACACTGCTTAGGTCATGATGGTCTTCCCACAGCTCCACATCTCCCATGTGAACTCTCTCAACCCCACCATATCCTCTGGACAAAACAAGTGACTGCAGTCTCACCAGTTCGTACAAACGCAGGACTGACAAGGAGCTGAACCACTCTGCCAGCACAACCAGAATTGCAGTTAGCGGGAGAGACAAGGTCAAGGGCTGCGTGTCCCTTCTCAGCATTATCCAAGGTCCCCATGTCCCTGTTATCCCCTATAAACTTTGTGCCAAGGTCAGTGGTTCAACTGGGAGGTACGGAAGGAGATACAGAAAGGGGGTTCAGGAAAATTGTCTTCTTCAGCCATAAACTTGTGACTATGGCTAAACCACATCTAGATCTGCATCTAGATTCAGGTGCCTTTTGACCTCAGGGGAGCTACTCAATGATCTACCACTCCAACCTGCTATTCTCTCCTTATAATGGGTTTATAATTTGAACCCTGGGGTTGTTTTTTTGTGTGAAAAAACATCACTAGATGTTGCTACAGAGCAGGAACTTCCAGCCTATGTCAGTATAAATTTCAGTACAGCTTAGCAGTGGGTTTTTTTCCCTTTGTCTGGATCATATTTCCAGAGTAAGTTGTTACAAGCCTGCTGGGCTGTGAAAAGTCTAATACATCACCCGGGTTGATGGTCTGCCTTTTCTAACGTTTGAAAAGGCAAAGCTTTATGTGTTGAAAAGTACGTATCTGTCATGTAGGATCAGAAGCAGAAGTGGGCCCTTCCACAGTGACTCTGAAACCCTCATCCTGCGTGCGTGGGGAAAGTTTACTAACATAGAACACTTGCTGGCCCCAGCAGTGCCCTACACTGTGGCTGGAAACCATGTGCATTTTTAAAAAGTAGCAAAAGAAAACCACCTCTGTAGATATTTGCTCTGTTACAGTGATTATAAATCTCTACAAGCAGAATCTAGAGATTATAAATCTCTACAAGCAGAGTCTAAAATTTTTCCAAGTGCTAGCAGTCATTTTGGGGGGACTGTCTTTCTGCAGAGACCAGACTATGAGATATGGTGGCATAATGGAAGACCTGCTGGCTTAAATGCAGAGCCAGGGAACCTCGCACACAACTTCGGCGTGGTAGCCTCTTTCTCAACAGAGGTTGCTCTTCTGAAACTCTCCTTCACTGTGAGCGTGAGGAAGAAGACAGACCTGAGAAGCCCTTTTGGCTCTATCACTCCTGCAGCTGAACCTCTGAGAAGCAGCCCTGCAGCATCTTCAGCAGGGCAACAAAAATCTCCAGGGAAGGACAAAGGAGAGGCTCATTTCTGCAGTCCACGTCTGGGTGACCAAAGGTCACTTCACAGCTAAGGGATGTCTTTCCCAGGGAGTGATCTTTGGTCCCTGGTGGGTGCAGAGAGGTGTTGGTATGACTTGTGTTCGCAGTGCTCAGCATAAGTCCTTCTAGACTGGATTAGTCACATTCACGCTCACTAGCACAATAATTATTATTATCATCTTCTATTATTGATGATGATGTTATTTTAATTCCAAAGTGATTGAAACAAGGTGCAGGCCAGGCTGCAGCCCATCAGAGTTGGGCTTATATGGCACAAGTCCGAGAGGGTGCTTTGCACGCCTGGGACGTGGCTCAGGGCGTGCGTGGGGTCTTTACAACGCAAGGCCTGCTAGAGGAAGGAGCCGAACGTGGTGTGAACCCAGCTGTACTGACGACAGACAGCGCTGCAGAAAGGAGCGCAAGAATCAACAACCAACACGTGTGCGAGCGGCTGTTTGGGAGCCGGGAGTCAGCCGAGAAGAGGAGGCCTGATCTGTTAGTGCGGTCATACCCAAAACATCTGCTCTCCTGCAGGACCTCCTCTCCAGACCCCACTGACCCTGTAAACCCCCCCGCATCTTTCAAACCAGTGACATGCAGCACGCAGTGGTGACAGGGGCTCCGGGCACCCTCCGGGTCGATCAGCTGCCTACTACCAGCATTAATACTTGTCCCGTCATTAGAGCGAATGACTGTATTTCACCCCAGGTCGGAGTTCAGTTTGCTGGAGAGTGGTAGAGCTTTCCTTGTCATTCACAGTGGCCGATTACTGTTCCCGCGGGAGCCCCAGTCTAAAGGCAAAGCACTGGGGCCGAAAAGCTTCCATTCTCTCTTCTCCCAAAGACAGCAGCAAATGAAAAATGTAAAGTGGAGCCGGACAGATGGCAGGACTCCTCATCTCCCCGATGATAGCCAGGATAGCTGAAAGGAGTTCTTGCTCCCCAGCCACAAGGGACATTTGCCCGTCCTACAGTCCTGCATCGCATGCTGGCGTGGAGCTGGGCTGGCACACAGCGGTCCACACCTGCACTCAACACCAGCTCAGAGCTGTGTGAGCACAACCGAATCTTGCTCTGGTCGGCTCTGGGTGTCAGACCTTCCTGTTCTGGGTCTGGGATACCCAAACATTCCTACAAGGGCTCTCAGATCCCTCAGAGATTCCCTCTCAGATCCCTGCTGTTCAAAGGGTGGCAAGTTTTGTATGGGAAAGAGCAACAGAAGGTGTAAAGGGTGGGATTCAACTTCACATCATACTTAGGGCTGATTCAGTCACCTAGACACGGGTGTCTGGTACCACTTGAGATGCTCTGGGACATCTACATGGGCTTGGCAGATATGGTACAAAACCATACCTGCTGGTGGGGTACCTGGAGATGACTCTAGGACATCCAGATTTTGGCAACTAAATCAAGCCCCACTGGCCACAGTGGGAGCTCAGGCAACTGCCACGTGTGGTAGCTACCTTTTAGATGCCTGCATCCCTGACTGAGTCCCACCATGTGTGGCATGTTCCTATAGGTCTCATCAAGCTCTTAACTCCTTCCCGATGGGAAATGCAGGAGCTCAGCTGGATGCAGCGGCTGAGCTCTGCGAGGTCCCTCCTGCCAGGAGCAGAGACGCAGCAGTCTTGCTGCGAGCCGGGAGTTCGTGACTCGGCACAGCTGTGTGACAATGTTCCTGCAAGTTTCGGAATGATTATTACTTCGGGGGAAGATTTTTTTATTTCCAGCAGCTTCAACAAGACTAGCTCTTCGCCAGTGAGTTCACTGCTGGTCTCCTTCCCACACTGTCTCGACAAGGACCCATCTTCCTGGGATGTTGAATGTGCCTTTCATGGCCTTTGCAAAACATTGACTGGAAGCGAAGCCTCCAGGTTTGCAGAGTTTCTGTGTCTTTAACCATAAGCAAAATGAGACACTGCTTAGGAAGGGCTGTGAATAGGTGCTGCTCTTTGGCAGGGTGCAGAATGCATCCCGCTGTGGGCTGAGACAACCCAATATGAGACATCACCCTCCAGTAATGGGGATACTGCCCTTAGTTCGACTCAGTGCTCGGCCCCAAGGGTTAAATGTTGCTGGTGATGTGCAAAGTGAAGGAAAATATAGTCGTGGAGGCAGAAAACAGGAAGAACCTGTGGGGCTTGAAGGGCAGGGTTAATTCCATGACATTGTTCTGAACATCTCCTGGTGGATCACAGGGTGCTTTACGTTAGTGAACACAGCTTCACAGCACATTTGGAGATGCAGGCTTTCTCTTTTCCCCTTCTCTTTAGAGACAAAGGCGCTGTGGTTAAGATGGATCGACTGGTGTCCCCATGGCCGTTCAGGCAGTCTAAGGCACAGGGTGTTGAGGCAGAGGCTGACCACATAGGATGATTCAGAGAAGGATGAGGTGTTTGAAGGGATAGCAGCCATGTTTTGAGACAGAATACTAAATATCAGAAAAGGCACAGGTGAGACTCAGATTTCAGAGTGGAAGCTGATCTTTGACCATTAACATGCTGGCGCATCACTAGCAACATTTAACCCTCGGGACCGAGCACTGAGTCAAACTAAGGGCAGTATCCCCATTAGCCGCATGCACTATATGGAGGGTGATGTCTCATATTGAGTTGTCTCAGCCCACAGCGGGATTAACCCACTGTGGACCATGGGATTAACATGGGACTTTCATGGAGTGCAATATGCCACATCTGCTAATGCAGAATATCACACACCTCCAGCTAAGCCTGCTCTAGACAGTAGAGACGGGGCATTAAAGATCGAGTCTAGTCTAGTTATTTCTCCTTGAATTCCAGGACTCCACCACCTCTGCCCAAACCCCGTGTGACCTAGACCCAGCCACACTCCAGAGAATTGCAAGGAATTATTTCATCCTGTGTTTGCAGTTCATGGCTAGCAGAAGTAGGGGGCAATTGTCCTGAGCAACTGTAGGGCAAGGGCTGATCCCATCCATGTGCGGCATCTAGAGATGCCACAGAGACTTGGATCATGTGTGGACAGAGGGCCTCACACCTTCCCAGACCTTCAGGTACAACACACAAGTGTCTGCTGGGCTTGTGCATGGTACGTATGTTGCTCCCTACCCTTCCTGGTGCAATGGACAGTCATGCGAGCTACCCAAATAACCCAGCAAAGAAAGGGGGAGTGGGAAGGGGATAAATGGGAGAGCAGCATGTGATGACTAGTCCGCAGCTGGTCATTTCAATGACACCACAAAGGCAGTGGGGAATGCAATGTACAAGTAAAACAAGTAAGGGCAAATGTTTAAAAACAAGTCTCTTCAATGTTTCCTGGCCTGAATGTTCCCTAAAAATGCTGGAGACTATAAATCTGCATGGAAAGCAGCCCTCCTATGTGGCGTGAGCTCAGCAGGGACATGTGGAGGTGAGTCCAGGCATGGGGCAGGGGGGTAAGTCAAAGTAGGCTGCTATAATGCTAACACAGCACCCCTGCCTGATGGCTAAGGGAGAGACCTACAGGAAGATGAGCATCTTGTTGCCCCACTTAGCACACTAAATATCACACCCGTGCTCCAGTTTAACTCTATTTGTCAAATCCTGCCATTGGATGTGCCTGAAATGGTCAGGTCTGCAACACAGCCAGAGCTCAGACTACACCTGTGAGTAAACCACACTATGCCAGAACCTGCTTTCTAGTTCTGGGGCCACATCATGAAACTCTCTCAACCTCTGGAACAGGGTGATTGCACTCAAATTGACTATTGGGAATGGCGTCTGGTTGATGCCAGGATAAAACCTGTACAGAGACTGTGTGGATGACCCACCTGTCGCATCCAGGCTCTGGCACTATTTAATTTACTGGTAAGGATGTAGCCATGAGACTACCATAAGCATCATTTTTTCCATGCTGAAAACACACTTTCTGGCCCAGAGGATGCAAGGGGAGAAAAGTAGGAAAGAAAAAGTATGAAACGGGACAACCGAGGGATCAGGTGCAGCCAGCATGGGTTCATGAAAG
>NW_010549655.1:0-340 GCF_000687285.1 Phaethon lepturus
GTAACTCCTTACAAGAAATTACTGTCAAATTAATTTTAAACTTTTAAATTTGGAAAGACCTTAAAAAGAGGAATATGAAACAAGAGAGGAAGCCTTCAGGTCCTTTTGTTACTGTGGGTTGGCCAGAATTTCCTTAGTCAAATATTCCTCAGTCCAGCTACTTCTTTTAAAAAAAAATCTGTTCATTTGTCTAACAGACTAATGAAGAGCAAGGCTTTCCCCCTCCACCCTGCCCCCCAAAATTCCACTTCTTTATTTTTCTCTGGTTTTGCAAACTGTTTTAACTCTCCTGCTAACTCTTTGCCACGTGAGCTCCGCACCGGCTGGGCAGCCCCTGCTG
>NW_010549655.1:409-17366 GCF_000687285.1 Phaethon lepturus
TGTTGTGTCCAGGTACCTCCACCGCCTGCTTGATTCCCCTTACTCAAGATTCGGTTCCTCAGCCAGCATCCCTGAAGCCATGACCGGCACACCAGACTCCCCCGCTTTAGTCTTCCAGGGGTGCTGTAACTTTGCAGAACGTCCATTGCCTTTCCCACCTGTAGTGCTTATGGTAGAAAATACTCTTGGGAGTAACGTGTGTGGCTTATGCTTCACCTCCTGCTCTCGCACCCCTGCGATCCGCTGGGCTATGGCCAGTCACGTACTGCAGGTGCATCCCTTCGCCTCGGAGTCTGGGCAATCCTTGTTTCATCTCGGTGCCCTCCGCCGCGTCTCGTGCAGCGACGTCTTGACATACGGTCTCCAGCACATGGGGCAATGACAGTACAGCACTACATTTGCATGAATATGATCGCTTAACTGCCGCTTCTGACAATTTTTAATACTGTTTCCCTGTTATTAAAAGGAACGTTCTTTACTGCAGACCTGATAACTGTAGAATAAATCAAGGTTTTATTGTGCCCGGTTAATAGAATGTATCAATGAGCCCTGAGCGGCTACGGTGGATATAAGCGTAATTTTGAATATGGATATTCATCGCATATAGCGGTTGTTCAGTCACCCAAGCATATACGAGAAAATTACCAGGTTTAAATTACTTTCTGAATTTCAAGTTTCTTGGCTGGGCAGCTTCCAACCGTACATAAACAACTGGCTTGCTATCTGCCTTACAGCACATAAATTATAACTCTAATGGCTTTACAGGCGTTTTTCTTTATATTCCTTCATATTGCATAATCTACAATTTCTACTTCATTTATGTCTGTCCCCCATAATTTCCCTTTTAAAAATGGTGGCCTGAAAATCTGTGGTGCATTTGTCTGCCTGAATTCTGAGGGAGGGGGGCAGAAATTAAAGCTGCTGGTTTATGAAGAAGGAATACTATACCAAATCAAGTTAAAAGAGATAAGATATAATCCAATTTCATTTCACAAGTAAATCTTATTAGCATTTTCCATTACATTTTATAAAGCAAATACTGATTTATAGATGATAATATTGAACCCCACTTTGAACAAACGTCTGGATTAGCAAGACTTTAATATCTCTCCTGAAAGCTGGTCTGAAACTCTACATATGGTACTGTAGCTTCGCTGACTCTCTTCTGCTTTATTAGTGTCATACTTAACAATATTAAAGACAGCTGGTAAATGCAAGAATCTCCAAGAAGTGTTGAGGCCATGCTGAGATGATGAAGAATGGGATGTGTGCATCATGAAACTGGCATTTATTTTAATTTATCTAAAAGTGTCAGCTACCTAAATAGCAAATGTGGTCTTTTAAAGTTGAGCTGTATTGCAATATTCCTTTTTTCAGATAATGTATGCTAAGGGCCTGGTTTTCTGTATCTTGAACAGCTCTGCTAAAGCTGGATCTTGCATACTTCGCCGAATTAAGATCCGGTGGCTTTGGAGAGGGAAAAATCCATTCAGTTGAAATTAAAAGACAATAATTCAATTTCAGCCTTTGTGAACCCCATCATGCTGCAAATTGGAGGCCAGGTTCATCGGTGCTTACCGGGGAGGTGAAAATTACAGTTCCTGTGCTGAGGAAGCCCAGCTGGCACTGGGAAGCGCTGGTGTGGTCTGGTCCTGGCGGGTCTGTTGGCTTGGCTGTCTTGGGGTCTTCCTGGCAGCACAGGGGGGAGGACAGGTCTCTCTTCCTGAGCCAGGACTCCCAAGCAGTTTTTCCTGGCATAGGTTGCTGTGAAGGAAATGATGCCTAGTGCAGCCTGGGCTCAGCCTGCAGCAGTTCTCCTGTCTCTGGTGTGCCACAGTCTACAGAAGAGAAAGCTCATCGGCCAAATTTCGTAGACAGTAAACACAAACAATGTAAAGATAACTCAAAATATTCTAGATATTGCGCCATGTCCGCTTGCAACAGTGTCTCTTTGTACAGATATTTTTCAGATCTTGAGAATACTGAAAAAGGAAAATGGAAGTGAATAGACTATCTGATAACCTGTAAAAACTGTATTAACCTTTTAAGCTGTGCCCCTAAATCAGTGATGCCAATAGATGTTTGCCCAGTCCCTCCATAAGGAGTCTTCAGTGACGGCAGCTCCATGGGCAACATACTCTATATTCAATCACGTCCCTAACTGAACGTTTTTCACAGTGTCTAATGTGAACCTTCCTTGCAGAATTAGAACCCCATTCCTCACCTGTCCTCTGAGGAACAGAGAACAGATCAGTCTCGCCTTTCAATCTCTTTGGCAACAGTGGCTTGTGCTCCCCATGTTCACCAGCCCTGATTCATCTCCTCTTTATTCTTGCGCCGTTTCCTACGGGATTGACGAAGTGGTTCTTTTCTGTAGACCTGTTGGTGCTAGGGAAGGGCGTTCTCAAATAAGGCATTTACAACTTGAGCTAGCATGCCAGGTGAGGTGTTGGATTGCCGAGCATGTGGAGAGGTTATTTTTGACGCCGGTTTGTATAGGGCTTCAAGAGGAAGGCACTTGCCTTCCCTGTGACGGCAGGACTCTTGGGGGGCGGGGGGACTACCCCCAGCAAACCCAGTCACTCTCTGCAGAACGGCTGTCTCGCCTCCTCACCGTATTCATCCAGCTGATGGATCCTAAGTGTAGAACTCGTTCCTGTTTGCTTTCATCCAAGTTTTCAGGCCACTTCTTCAATTTATCAGGGTTGTTCCAGGGTTCTCATCTCTGATAACGGTATTAATGAAAACTCCCACCAGTAGCCGGCCCAGGACTGATGTCCAGCTGAGCAGAGAGGACAGCAGACCCATGAGCACAGCCTTCCAGACAACATGCACTCACCTGAAGGGAGCTTTAAGCCAAGCCCGGCTGGCTTGTGCGTGGGAGACGTGGTCAAACGCTTGCTGCAGTTAAGCTGTGGCAACCGCTGCCGTTCCCTGCTGTGGGCAGGAGTTGGTGACCTGGCACAGTCTGCTCTTAACAAATGACTGCTCATCTTCTTGTTATCTTCCAGGTGCTTTCACATCTTTGATTGCTTGAACAGTGTTTTTATGGGGTTTGGAGATAAATGGACTGGCTTGTAATTCTCTGGCTCCTGTTGCACTCTCCTTTTCTGAAAAAGGTTCATGAAAGCTGTGCGGGGCACTTGCCCTGCACCTTGGGAATAACGTTGCAGCTTGGCATTTGCGTAGCCCAGCTCTCGAATATGGTTTTGAAGTTTTAGGCCAACCGGTTTTGTATCAGTCTGGTGTATTCAAGTACTTGCTGCGTTATTCTTGTCTTGTCTTAACCTGAAATGTAAAACAACACATCGTGGTCACTGAATTGGTGAAATTCTGTGTTTGGAACGATTCTGCCTCCTTTACCCTTTCCTTTTTGCACGTGTTTCATGTTCTTCAGTAAATCACGGAAGTTTTGTTTGCTTGTTTTACTCCTTTCATCAAGTTTTCTTCTGGCCCTGGACCCCAGCTCTGCGCGCTCCGAGCCGGCACTGCACCACCCGGGTCGCGGTGGTCCCGCGCAAGTCCAGAGCAGAGGGACCCGGGGCTGCTGCCCGCCCTCCCGCGCTCCGGCATCAGAGCTCTGCCGCCGGTTTTCAGCCAGAGCAGTGCCAGCCCTGTGGGATTGGGCTTTTGGCGAGCAGCGAGCTGGTTACAAAAGGTGTCTGCTGTACAGACCTTGTGCTCCCTTCCTGCTGTGATGGTTTGAGAAGATATCTTATGCTGTCGGAGGTTTTTATAGAAGGAATGTGTGAGTTTCTTGTGTGAATTTTAAGTAACGTGTTTGGGTTTTGCTTGGACAGGTTAGGGTTTTTGCAGAACGGCTTATCTCATTAGCATTTCTTAGAAGTCTGCCTTACTGTTGCTATGGCGCTTTGCATAATATTATGTATAATACTCTGATTTTACTTTGAAATTAGACATACTGTACAAGCCACTCTAACCTAATAGATCTATAACCTTACACTTACCAGGGAAAAACATTACAAGACTTCAGTGTTTGTTGGGACTCCTAATACCTGGACATGTTGCTGTGACTTTATTTTCCCAGAAAGTGTCTTGCTGTGAAGACACTCATCTTTTGGGTTCAACTAAGAAAATTTCCCTTAATCAAGGTGAATGCATCATTAAATAAAAAGGCAAGGCCCAAATATTTTTCTGAACGTCTCAGTCCTCCTCTGCTTTGGTCCCAAGTATAAAATTACTCAGAGCAATTTGCAGTTTTAATTTCTGCTTTCTTCTAATATAAGAGGGGAGGACAGGGCCTTCTGTTTAAGCATGAATAAATAACTCTGATTCGTTCACTTTAATAGCTACAGATGTGCAGCTTCATATTTATATCCCTGACTAAATTTAGGACTTGGGTCTATGGTCGGCACTGGCTTCAGGAGACCAGGAGCCATTTTGTTGGAGAAACCAGTGAGTCTACATGAATGTATCTTGATCCTTACGTGCAACTTTTTTTTTTTTCTTAAAACATGGACAGTGCATGTTTGTTTGAGTCTCTGTTTTTGCAATATTGCCTGTTTGTTAGCCAGCCTGAGGAGGAACCACCTTCTTGTCTGTTGTGCCAGAAGTTTACAATAGTGACTGCAGTCAACAGTGCTGCATCTCACAGCCTTAGAGGACCTGAAACTCAATCAGAAATGTTTCTTCTTGGTGAGGACACTTCCATCCAATTACAGAGTTTTTCCTTTTAAACCAGCTAAAACCAGTTCTCTGAAAAAACAAAACTGTGGAGGAGACATTACTGCTTTTCTTTACCGTGTCATTTATATCAAGGAAACTCATGTCAACTCTTTGAACAGAGTTGCACCCACATGAGATGAAGTCATATGTTCGTATCTGACCGTGGAACAGAAAGACCTTATCTTGGTGTTGCAGTGGTTGATATTATCCATCTGGCCAAAATTCACACATATCACTACACTGCATCATGTACGTCAGTCTCTCTTTAATCACAAAGTATTTCCCGATCTTGTGACAATGGAGAGAAATTTGCGGGTACTGAGCAGCCACGATTCCCACTGACCATTTAAAGAGGTACATGTGCATGGAGCCTTTGAAGATTGAACTTTGCAATACCGTTCTGAAGTATCAAAATTGCATTCTGAAAAGCACTCCAGAGTGCGGTCTCACTGGCTTTTGTGAAACTACGTTTTCCTAAATTCTCAGGTTACCATTCAAAAATGGGATTTTGGCTCCTAAGTCACCCTAGGGACTCTAGAAATCTGACTCCTGGTTCATACTTGATTTTGTTAATGTATCAGTGGGGCTTATTGTGGTGTGAGCTTCGCAGAACATGACTCTGCTCTTTCAAGCCTTCTTGGTCTTGGACATGTGGGTGAGGGTAATGCTGGTGCACACCATAGACTCGCGTGGTGGGTCAGAGTCTGCAAGTGTAGGAGATGACACTGGCCAGGCATAAGCTGTGTCCGAAGCACAACTTCAGGCTGCCCTGCACCACAATTTTTCTGGTGTCTTTGGGATGAAGGCTGTGAGGATTGTTTTGTCCTACCTGCCACAGACCTGGGGAATGGATGGCGTCCTCCCTTCACGTTTTCAGCTGAAAACTGTTGCAAAAGGTCAAAGTTGGAGTTCTGCTAACATTCTGAATGGTGAGAATAGTGCTGCTCCACAATGCGCTGGTGGGGGACCATGGATTGACTTCTCGAAGGACATATTGGCAGTCTGCAGCGCAGGCAGGTCAGGAGTGACATGGGTGTGGAGGCTCAGGTATTAGTCTATCAAGACCATCTCTTGCCTTGTTTTTCCTGTTATTGTTAAATATTTAACCTAATTCTAAAAATTGGATTGTGTGTTGTACAGATGTTCCAGTTCAGCAGTTATAACTTTTACATCTGAGCTACTATTTCAATTAAAAAGATATAGGAAGACCTTCAGAGGAACAATGGAGAGGACATCTTTCCTGCAGCACAGCTGAGAGCAGAGAAATAACAGTGTAATTAGTTTCTGTATCGGTGGGTTAAATATATGAGAATGCTAAGCCACCCACTCCAGCTAAAGGAGATTAGGTTCTAGTGCAGCTGAGATGAAAACTTTTATCATGGTTTAAGTCAATAACAACAGAGCTTGTCTCTGGGTCCAGCCATCCAGGCAAGGAGCTGCTAGCAAAATATATCAGGTGAAACCAGTGCAAATAAGAACAGAACAGGTTGCTTAAGATAAAGGTCCTTGAAGAATTTTCTGCTATCCTGTAAAATGGAACTTTTGATCATGCACAATGTAATCAGAGCTGGGATTTTCTTTTGGGGTTTTTTTGTTATTTTTGGTCAACGTTAGGACTAAATTTTTATTTACTTAATTTGCAACGTATTCTCATTATTGAGCTCCCTTGTATGAGTTCTATGATGTCATATCTCATAGTAACACTTAATGAAAAACAGCTTATACCAATTCAATAAAAACTGGTTATATATTTAAAGCCACTTCAACTGATGGGCTGCGGAAAAAATATAGTTGACTTGAAGAAAACATCTTTCTCCTCACTGGCAGTGAACGAAGCCTCTTATGAAAGTAATGTTTGTCATTTTTTGTCCTTCAGGTACTTTTATTAACATTTCAGAAGTCAGATTAAAACAATATAGTTCAGGTTTCTGACTCAAGTGCAATTTGGCTCCTAAATTAACATTGATTTCTTTCTGCGGTGTAATAGTTTAGTATTAGGTTCTGCAAACTGCTGCACAGTTACTGCATATTTCTGAAAAATGTTGCTCATACTGAAGCGTGACAAAATTGATTATAATGCTCCTTCATGTAGATGGCATTCTGCTGCCACAGCACATAATCAAGGGCTTTGGCAACATGAAACGAGGTCTTGTATTTGAAGAAGTTAGAGTATTAGTACTCAAGAAATCCCTCCAACAGATAAGGAGTACATTTTTCATCTTCTTAAAGAAAATCTCTGCTTAATTCTGCCAAGTGATTTCTGCACACACCCCCCCCCCCCCCAGTGCTTTTGGGGCTGTTTGGGGGGGAGCGGGGGGCTGCATCCCGTGTTTGCCGGCAGCGCAGTGCGATGCGCAAGGACGGCAGCCAGTCGCGCGAGCTGCCTCTTCTCTCCACAAAGACCTCGGGCTGACCAGTGGCGTAAGAAGCTGCAGAGCAAGGATGCAGCTGGGCCCCTTCAGTGGTGCTGCGCCAGCGTAACACCGGTACTGCTGCTGTCGTGGCCCGGCTTTCGGATGCAAAGGCAAATTAAGAGTTTAAGAAACCAAAAAACACCTCACGTTCTCCCTTCGCTATGTGATGGTCCCCAACACCACTCTGAACCACGCTGGGGAGTTAGAGCTATTCAAGCATGTGCAAACAAATCCTTTTTCAAGCACTTTTCTTGGGAAGCAGCGTGTCTGACCTAGCTATTGAAAGATTCTTTCTATTATTCAAATCTGTATTTTTATTGTATGGTTAATTGACGGCTGCCATGATTACCTATTTGAAAGTAATCTCTGTTCCTTGTCCGCAAGAAAACAAGTCCTTGAAATAAAAATAGCTGTACTATTTGCAGATATTTACACTCTGCCAGTAGTTACAGGTCCACATATTGTATAATTATGGTATACCAGTAAATGCTGTTCATTATGTTTAAGCATTTCTGGGAGACTGTGCTGTAACAAACAATAAAGCATCCATGACAAGCTCTCCTAATATCGGTGAAAAATATTGTCAACAAGACGTTGTTGATGGTTGGTGCAAAGGCACAACGTGAAGGCTTCAGGCGTTAGATGGAAAAAAAATTAATGAAGGGTTTTTTTTTTTAGAACTTTCGTGTACTTTCCACCTGTGCTGTTTCAAAGTCAAAATAAGGTTACAGTAAGGTTCTGGACACCGCTGCATCTGCCTCCGCTGAAGCCGCCTTTCTCACAGCTCTTCCTCCTGGTGTCAGCAGGAGCGTGCTCCTCTCGCTGGGTCTGGCTTCCCAGGGAGCAGTGCTGGGGGGTCAGCGTGCAGCTCGCCCTCGTCTTCAGAGGTGCTAAAATTTCACATCTGCAGGTGGGGTGTTAACACCCTCCGGCTTGATGGGATGCTTGATGGGAAGCGTTTGTAGTGACTGAGGAGAAGCACTCCCAAGCAGTCAGTCCTGCCTGGAGTGAATGCTTTCTCCCAGCCCTGAGCCACTGCTGGCTCTTCATCCTCCAGGTGATCCCACTTTAAGTACCAGCTAAAATACAGCTCAGGAAAATGGAAGACTTAATAGAGGATGACTCATCTCTAAAGAGCTTATGCATTTCAAGAAGCAATTTGAAGCATACGGCAGGCTGTGTTAAACTCCAAACTAGAGCCAAAATTAATGGAGAGCTCTTCAGCTTCCAGGAGCGTTCGCTTGCCCAGATTGCTCTTCAGCAAAAACAATTACTTAAAATATTTCTCATAATAATCAACATGTTGTAAAGCAATATTTCTCCTAGTTATCGTAGTCTTCCTTGTTGCTATTGGTCTAAGGCTTAGTCTTTCTTCTCCCTTGCAAGTGCAGTGCCTTGGAGGTGACGGTCTAAAGGGGTTTTGTGTGCAGCTGGTAACACCAACTGGGGTCACGAAGAGACAAGTCTGAACAGTGTGTCAGTCTTGCAAAACTCTCCATCCCCTGATTTTTTTATTATTTTTTCCAGCAGCAGTCATTGCTGCTTTGGAATGGTTCTGCGAAATAAATCTCTTTAGCATAACTTGTGAGTACATGGGTATAGCCATGGTGCCACGCAGCGATGGTCCCTGTTGGCTCCTACCCTGACTACACTCAGCATTTCAACAAGCCATCCAGTCCCTGATAAGACTGTAATGATACTGTTACAACTTGTTTGTCCCCTGGTGAGATTGCTAAATTAGGTTTTAATAACTTCTGCAATTTGGCTGGTATTAGCAAGTGTGTGGTGTAGGCACTAGATCTGAGCTAGGGGAGCTTTGAGAAGTAATATTTCTCCTTTTATAGTTTAAAACAAAGCAGTGCTGTTGACACAAAAGAAAGGAAAAATTGCCAACATCATTCTTCAGGCATTATAATTCATAAAGCTCATTCTCTTCACATTTTCTGCCTCTTTCCAAATAAAAACAAACTATTTTGAGGCTCATGTGACCTTTTTTTGGACCTTAAAGTTGTAGAGCAAACACAAGCTCTTGCAATGAAAGCAAGCGATGCCTTGCAGGCATGGCTGCACTCAGTGCTGCTTCCCGAAGACAAGTAACGTTATGAACCGTATTGCTTCGGTTGCTTTGATACCTGTTGCACACTGTGCAAAGATTGTGATCATCATTTCTAGACTAAAGAATTCAGGTCATAAAATGAGAAAAATTCACTTCAAAACGCACTATCTCCAGTGTATTTTGAACTAAATTCTGCTTCTGCACCTGGTATTATTAATGGTAAAAGAGAATCTCAAGAAAAACAGCAAATTGGGAATTATCTTTTGATGCAGCAATTAAATGTTTAAGTGGGGAAATCCCAATATTCCAAACTTCTCATGTAAAGTCAGGTCTGCATCCAAGTGTTGACTTGAGATCTATTGTCTCTTCTTGAGAAATATGCACCATTCTTTGGAAATAAGCAGTTGTAACAAGAATATAAATGATCACCAGGGACAAACTCTAAAGTCCTGAATGTTTCTGGTGTTCATAAATGGCTCTCATTTTTTGGCTTTCGTCTTCCTCAGCACAGCATCATGTGTGCTTTGTTTTAAACAGTGATCTCAGAATTAAAAGTGACATCTGTTGTACCCAGTTCACTGGCTTTTATCTGTTGAAATACCACAAAACTGAGGGAGAAGTTAAGAGAGAGACGCCTGAGATGCATTTCTTTAAACACAAGTACCTCCTTTCCCACAGCCAGCTCATTTTTTGGTGCCGAAACTATGCAGATCACATGCGTTTAGTAAAGAGTCTGCGGTATGGCAGAGCGAGCGGTCTGCCTCAAGTTGCCTCAAGAATGGCGTCAAGTTGCACCCGGGGAGGTTTAGATTAGATATTAAGAAAAATTTCTTCACCGAGAGAGTGGTCAAGCATTGGAACAGGCTGCCCAGGGAGGTGGTGGACTCACCATCTCTGGAAGTGTTCAAAAAACATGTGGATGTGGCACTAGAGGGCATGGGGGTGTTGGGTTAATGGTTGGACTTGATGATCTTGAAGGTCCTTTCCAACCTTAGTGATTCTGTGATTCTGTGTGTGTGATTCTGTGGTAACAGAGATGCTCGAGGAAGCCTGCGCTGTGCTTGGCCATGCAGTGGTGGTGGTGGCTTTGCACGGGTATTTTGAATGTGCTGCAGAAGCCAAAGCTCCCTGTCCTGCGGAGCTGCCAGTTGAAACCATTGATACAGATTGCAGCATAGAAAAGTAAAATGTGACTCAAAGTAATCGGGTTCTTTTTTTAATTAATATGGATATATATACTCCAGCAGATCCCCTTTGGACAGGACATCTGGGAAGCCAGAGTTGCACTGAGTTTTCTTTCTAGAATTTTATTTTTAGACTTTGTTTTCAATTACACAAACTTTTCCTGAGAGTGTTTGAAAGCAACTAGTATTTCTGTGGGTTTATTGCTTTCAGTTAGGAAAAAAACCAAACACTTTGGACTTGACTCTGCGTGCGTGTGTGCTTGTCACACATCAGTATAGATTGTCCTGTTTCTATCAACTTACATCTGCTGCAGATTACTGGGGAGGGGGGAGAAACCAAAAAACCCTTTATGTAAACTTCACTTCTTTTTAATAGAGAGCAATAGCTTCTAGACGTTTTA
This sequence comes from Phaethon lepturus, assembly GCF_000687285.1. NCBI lineage: Eukaryota > Metazoa > Chordata > Aves > Phaethontiformes > Phaethontidae > Phaethon > Phaethon lepturus. Next base: position 11,151 of record NW_010549655.1, read on the forward strand.
TGGCACGCTCTCATTCTTCATGAGGTACATATGTATATCAGCTATAACACACTGTCAGCGAACAGTGGTTTTCAATCAAAAAGACTGTCAGTAAAGCTGATTCACTAACAAGAAAGCTGTCAAGCTGTGACAGCTGCTGTCTTTGCAACCCCAAACAATCTGTTCAGTGCTAACTCTGACTTATGCTTCCATTTATTATACAGTAGTAATGAGTTCTGTCCTTAGAAATATCATTTTGGTGAGTACACCTAGCTACTTTGTTATGCATGTAGAATATATCAAACCAGATCCACGGTGTATAAGAAGTTTTCGGCAAAAAAGTTCTACTTCTGTCTTTTGAATTATTTTTTTTAAATTCCAAATCCAGTTTCAGTAGTCATTTATGTAGTTAAGCATGAACCTGCAGATTTCATTACTATTGTAAGCTGAGAAGAATATAATTTCTTTTTTTCCTATTGTGTTGAAAAATGGCATATGACCTTAAACACAACACTAGTATCTACAGAAATGAGTAAAGGAATTTGCCATTATAGGAACTGTTCTGATGCTTAATAATCTCAGGATCTGAGAGACCACAAAAATTCAACCCAGAGGGGGAACAGAGGAGTCAGGCTTATGCTGCTGTCCGGATGCAGATGCCGGTATTCAAATTGTTCAACCTTTTCTTTTAAAATAAAAAAAGAGAAAGAGCACCTTGACAGTCTCCTTAAGCAATCCTTTCCAGCAATATCTTACCAGACCTAAATCTCTCTTGCTTCAATTTTGCTTGATTATTGCTTGCCTGGCCTGTAAAGGAGATAGGGAAGAGCTGATTCCCTTTTTTCTTCTGTCTTGCGTATTTAGTAATGCAACATATCCCTAGTAAATTGTCTTTCCCAGCCCCACTAATCCCAATTCTTTCTGCTTTTCTGAGCTTGGTACTTCCGCTGAGGACCACACCAGTGGCCCACAAAGCAGGTGGTTTGCGCTTGATAATGTGTCTGTCGAGCACCTCTGGGAGGGACTGGCCTCTGTTCCCAACGCGGCACCTTGTCGGATGCCTCCTCCTGCTTCTCTGCTCCGCCGTCTCAGACGAAGGGGAGGCTGGTCACCTGCAAGCCACCAGGACTGTATGCCAAGAGCAGACGAATAAAGCTTAACCTACAGCAGATGGAGAACTGAAGTCTTCCATAAGCTAATTGTTGTCTCAAGTCATCAGATGAGGATAGTAAACTTCATCAAAGACCTACATAAAACGAACAGCAATGAGACTTATTTCTGAGACCTTGGAAAGGCTGAGCGAGGTCCTGGGAACAGAGGCCCTGCGTGCCTGTCGTTCAGAGGGAACTGGCAGTCGCCTGGCATGTCTCCAGTCCCCAGACACATGTTGGAACTGTAACAAGATGTGTTCATACCTGAGGGAGAACCTGAGGTGGGTAACAGCTACCATGGACTCATCAACAGCAAATCCCGTTGTCTCACTAATTCGCATTTGTCGTTGGAGAAGGCAGAAGATGTCATGTGTTGACGCTAATAAGCTTTTGACATGTGGCCCTTACAGGTGCAAGCGTGGGAAACATGGATGAGAAAAAAACCATGGTGAGGGTGCAGAGTTATTGAGAAAACTGTCACCAAAAGGCTCCTTGCCAGGCCAAAGGGATGTGGCTCTCCAGAGTTTGTTTTGAGTCCAGTGTTCAGGTTTTTGATCAGTGATCATGTTGCATTTTCAGGTTGGGTCAAGCTGCAAGGGTGTTTGTACGGAAACGTACCACCACCAGTGTTTCCATGGTCTGGGCACCACAAAGGGTAGTACTGAGCAGCAGGGTAACATTTCTCTTTACTACTGATAACATATGTGTGGCATGGTTTCTCATTGCCCTTGATGTCTCATGCCTGCCTTATCTGCTTTTGTGCTTTGGCTTCCTGGATGTGCTCCAGTGGAGCTCAAGCAGGTCTCTTGCTACACTCCTGACCTACACTGAGATATTTTGCATTTTTGTTCCAAACCTTCTTTTCTTGGAAAACTACCAGCCTGCTTTAATTCACTTTCTCCTTAGTTTTACTGCCAAAAGATCTACTTAGTAATTCCTGGAATTTGTTGAAGTCCATTGCTTTTTATCTTCCTTAGAGGGAGAGAAACAGCAAAGTAAAAGTGCTCGTGTTTTGTTCGTGCCCAGGCTCCTGGCCAACTCTTCCTTCTGGATCGGCATCAGATGTATGAAAGCGTCCCCTTTCCTCCTCCTCGTTCCTTAGTACCACTCCAGGATGGCGATACCCATTTGTCCCCTTCCACCTCCACGCGCACATTTGAATACATGGCTGAGGGAAAGGAACTGCAGCGGAGTGCGAGGGCACGTCAATTCTGTGGGAGCTTTTCCAGGAGGAGCTGCCGAGGGAGGGAGGTTTGCTGCTGCGAGCGCCTGGCAGGGCAGCGGGCGAGCCCGGCCCCCGTGGGCGAACAGACGCTATGGCACATCAGCCTTCTTCCCCACCCGCCCTGCCATGCTGGGGCTCCGGTCCCATATGGCAACGTCCCCTTCCCGACCTCCTGCCAGTCCTCCAGCCTTACCCCGAGATGTACGTTTGGTCCTGTACGTGGAGCGCTGCAATATTTAACAGCAAGCGTGCATGGAGTGGAATTCCTTTTTTAGAAATTCCTCAAAATGAAAGTTCCTGTCTTTCCCACTACCTAAGCCTCACGGCTGTTAGTTGAGGAGACGCTGCCCTGCCTTTCAGCATGAAGCTCCCCATCGCTGGGCTTTCCTCACTGCCCGCGTGGGGCTGCATGTGGAGAAACGCAACTGAATAGAGCGACGGCAACAGGGGAATGAAAATTAGACTGCTGTGTGTGCCGCGTGGGAAAAGCTGGCCCCAGCTGCTCCTGAGATGCCTTCTCATGGGGGAGATGCTCTCCTGAATTTCAGAGATGCCCTTCACCCTGAAGTCCCCCAGCCAGCGCTTGCAAACGACTCATTAGGGGTGTTGTGCTCCGTTACGCGTTGCCGAGGCTCTGCTGCCTCTCCTCTAGCAGGAGACCTGCACCCCGTTACCGACCCACACACCCTCCTCGGCAGCCTGGGTGTCACCTGCATCCCAGCAAACACGCTTTTCCCTCCTCTCTGCTGGCCACCTGAGATATCATGTCAGGACTCGGACGTTGTGCCTCTCTACATGCCACGCTGGAAGCTTTGAAACCCTTTTTCTAATAGATCCCCTTCAAACGTTTCAAAAAAGACAGTCGGTGGTTCTGCTGGGTCCCGTCGATACCATATTTCATGCCACGAGACATAAGAGTTTGTTCTTTCAACTCAGGTAATTACAGATGCTCAGCCATTCTTTGCTGATGAGAAAGTATTGATGACAACTTTTCCGTCAAATTATAGCAGTAAGAGCAATAGTGTATGAGAAGAAGCGTTACACGACAAGAGTTGTCTTTTGTTATACTGATGTTATACTTCAAAGTTGCTTTTTTTGCCTTTTTGTTTGTTTGTTTTGAAAACTGAAATTCTCCTTTGTTGCAGCTTTTCTGGGCCTCATTCAAAGCCCACTGAAGTCAACTGAAGTCAAAGTCTTTATATTAAATTTGAATCAAGCTGCACTGGCCAATGAAAGATTAAAACCAACTCCACTGTATCAGACAGTGCCAAACACTGAGTATTTATACCCCTATTTATGTTTTGTGCATCTGTTCCTTCTAAATTACCGACAGGTCTGGTATGCAAGTGTAGGATTTGTTTCATGTTTGTTCATTGTGGTTTCAATTACGCCCGTGGAAAGGGCAAGCGCGATGCCGTTGGACAAATGCAGATATGAGATGCTCCTGACCCGGCTGTCCTCATCCAGCTGCTCTGATGTACGTTGTGACGTGGTACGTAATGAACTGAACAAGTTAGAAAAATAATCTTCGGGACAGGGCTTAGTGGGCACGGTGGTGTTGTGTTGACAGTTGGACTTGATGATCTTAAAGGTCTTTTCCAGCCTTACCGACCCTATGAGGCCCCTGCAGGAAGTGCACAGAGCTGAAGGTTTCGTTCATGTTGTGAATTCCTACGCGGTGGCAGGACTTGTTCTATCAAATGGGACACAGCTATTTGCAAAAAGACGGAGAGTCGTACCCGGGCTGGGTGGCAGGGGCTGAAGAGAGCCGGGGAGCTTCTCCCCCGGGGCCAGTGCCCCGCTGACAGTGCAGGGGCTGGTTCCATCCAGGTCTGGGGCCGAAGGGGTTTGATGTGACACCATCAATGCTCATGCACAAATATTCACCTGTGTAGTAGCGAAGGGGAAGGCGGGTTGCCTAACGCAGGTGGAGCGGAGCAGACACCCGCGCGTGCCCGGAGCCGCTCACCCCTCCTATGCCGTGACCTGCTGCCCAGGGAGGTGGTGGAGTCGCCATCTCTGGAAGTGTTCAAAAAACGTGTGGATGTGACGCTTCAGGACATGGTTTAGGGGACATGGTGGCGCTGGATTAATGGTTGGACTTGATGATCTTGAAGGTCCTTTCCAACCCAGTGATTCTGTGATTCTGTGACCTGCAGTACGGGCTGCGCGAGAGAAGGGTCTGTGTTCCCACCTAGAGCGAGTCCTTTACTGGGGGTAAAAATACATCTACAGACATACCTGAAAGGGAGCACGATTGGAAAAATGCTTTGTTGGAGAATAGAAGGGCTAAATAGATGTGCGGCAGTCAGATAAAATCCGATGGACGGAAAAACAAAGCAGTCCTTCCACCTGCGTGCCAACTTGCGTTTTCTTATGTAGCTCCCTAGAGGTCTTGGGGAGGTTTTGTTACGTTTCCTTTTCTTTCTTGTCACTCAAATACTTGTAAACCACGTTGTTAAGAGTTCCTGTCTGCTGGCCTATTATTTATTAAGTATTATTTTGTGTTGCTGATTTTTTTTTCTCCCATGTAACAATTACTTGTGGATTTTAAGCTTTACTCTCAACACTGGGAGGTTTTGTATTCAAAAACATAAATTGCACAGCAGCCAGTGATTTTGATGGTCTGTTACAATGCGATCCATTAGATGGAGCTGAGGGAGATGCACGTTTTGGGGAAGCTCGGATGCACCCTGCGACATGTCAAATTACATGCGGGGAGCTTGAGAATCAGCTCGTTTTCTGACAGCTAGTGCAAGATATTTACACAATTGTTTAATCAACGTTTCAAGTATACTGTTTTGTAAAGTTAAATCCTGACTAGGAAAGAGAAAAGCACAAAGGAGATGCTGGGTTCCACTTAGAAATGCAGGACTTGAACTGAATTCTTACTGATGCCTTGTATTTTTGTATATGAAATTTATATATATATGCACATCAAGATCCCACTGATTCGCTGGGCTTTGATAAGTCATCAAGGAAAGACGGAAAAAATAAGCTTATTAGTTGCTGAGCCCAGTGACTATTAAAGGCATGTCTTTCAAATGTTGCCACACACTGGAGAAGTTTCTGATATGAAGAGGCGTTTATTAAACCACTCCATTAATTTGGGAATAGGTAGGGCTGCCGCTCTGAATAAGTTAGAAAAATAATCCAGACTATTTGAAGACCATCTTAATTCTATAAATTATAAGTAAAACTGATTCACTTGTAATTATTTGTTACTTTATTGGTACAACACTATGTGTGTGTGTGGATATAAAAATTAATATATTTGAATATGGCTCATATCTGTTTTTCTCAGGCAGAAAACAGATCTCGGAAAACCTGTTCTCTTACCTGAAAGTCTTTATCTTAACACACTGGAGAGCAATTTCACTAACAAAAGACTACATTAGGATGCCAAATTAAAATCTGATGAAAACTGGAAAAATAAAAAGACTTTTTTGACATTTACAATTAATGCCACAAAAATGTTAGTTTAATCAGACAATATGGTTAATCACAAAGGTGAAATTGGAAGTTGCCAGCCCTGAATGCTAGTGTAAAAGTTAATACATTCAGCTCATAATCATTATGCACATGCTAGTTATAATAATTTACTGTCCATACCAAATCTTTATAAGCATTGTAATTAAATATAAAATGCACATTAGAATTATAATGAGTAATTAGGGCAACATAACTAATATGCATAAAAGTCTCGAAGCTCATTAAAATGTTAAAAGATGAAACCTGTTCTAGCTGGAGGTTTTTTGCACGCTTTCCGTGCCTGTCTGAATGCCAGCGTATTGAATGCATTGTTTTAGCTCTTCCTTTAGACATTTAAAATCAGAATGAAAATATTTGGGTAGGCAACCA
>NW_010549655.1:17397-19333 GCF_000687285.1 Phaethon lepturus
TTTCCATCGTTTCTGGATGGAGCAGAAGTTGTAAAATTTGGTTTCGCAGCACAAACGGCTGACTCATGCGAACATTGTGGTGATATGAGACGAGCAGAAACTGAGCAGAAAATAATTATAGAGCTCTTCTAGCACGGGAGTGGGAGATGAAGATGATAGTTTTCACGTCTTTCTCATTAACACACTGGGAGAGAGATGGAGTGTGGTGAGTGCTCAGCATCATCACACGAGACCTTAATAGGGGCATTTATTGAAACTTCCATTGTTTCGCTAAAATTAACGGGGACGTGCACGCATCGAAGTGTGCGTACGCACTTGATGTGGTGCTCACCTACCCTGAAACCTCCAGCAGGTCCCCGCGGGGCTCGCACGCTGAACTGAGCGCACTGCCTGATGAACTCACGTCGTATTTGCTTCTGGGACAGGAATAACTCGGCCGCCCCATCGCTGTTCTCGCTGACGCTCTATCGTGCTCCTGTCCCGCGTGGTGCCTTTTTCTGTGACCCCTCAATAAGAAGGAAGGTAGGCAGTTGTGCTTTTCCCACGCCGTTTTGGCAGTAGCGGGTAGAACCTGAACTCGCGATGGTGCCAGGTGGTGTGGAGGCGCGTTGGGCTTTGCTGGGCAAGACTTGGTGACTCCCACGAAAGGACGCCAAACCCACAGCGAGCAGCCGTGGCATCTTGCATTGCCTCTTGGTTCGTGTCGGGTCCGGTCCTCCTCACTCGCTTGCTCCTTGTGTCAAATCCTTCTGGCGGGGATACATAAATATGTGTTTTGGGTCAAGAACACGTACGTCCTGAGCCGTTTCACGCAGGGACAACCACGAAAGGGCGTTAGTAAAGCTCCAGTTAAGCCGAGTCTGAGCACCCACTGAAAAAAGCCTTTCCCAGCAAAGCACTTAGTGTCAGTTTCTCAAATATGTATAAGTAAGTTCCAGTAATTTATTTTCAAGTCAGAAATTAAGCATTTATTTTAAGTGCTGTGCTCCGCAGGGATGAACTGTGGGAGAGGATTGAACGAGGATCCACCGCAGAGAGAGTAAAGCTGCAAACATAAGTCAGAAAAGCCCAGGACTGCTGACAGATATATATATAATCTTTTTTCTTGTTGTTATTTTATATAACCGTTACTTAGGAGATATAAAAATGACAAATACATTTTAAATGATTAGCCTTACACAAGGTTCTCGTGTTAACTTCACTGTTACATTTTACTGCGGCACCTTCTGTCACACCACCAATTTTTCTGTTGCATTCTCCTTGGGGGGGGGTCTCTGGCTGTCACCCCCTTCCTTCCTCCCGAAGGCTCCCCAGGTAAAGGCTTCGCTCTGCTGACCTCCATACCTCTGAGACAACGTGTGGTTACTGCTATTTACAGCGAAGTGCTCCGCACACACGCAGAAGCGCGTCTGTGCCTCTGCAACGTCACTGGAATCTCTTCCCGCGTAACTTGTGGAAGGGAAAACCTGGTAAAGCCTTCAGCTGTGGAGGCTCTGGGGCTTGGCGAGAGGTTTGCTGGAGCCTTGCCGACCCCATGCCTCCCCTCAGCCCCGGATTCTTTTCTGCTGAAACTTTAACCAAAATTTCTCTTATTTTTCCACTATTTTTCCAGCTGTAATTACTTTATTTAAAATTTATTAAAGCTGCTCTTTCTCTTTACCTTTTTAACCGTTCATCAGGTTTAAGCTTGCGTCCATCTGTAGTTATTCCTCGCCTCTGTTGCCCGCTCAGGACTTTTGCTAGCATCTGTTTGGTCAGTCAGCTGAACAGAGCAGGGTTGCATCCTTAATGATACTAAATGATTTTCTGTAATAGTTTAAGTCATCATTATTAAACCCGAATGAAAACGTTTTCCTAGGTGGCCAATATTTATCCTTGCTATGGGTTCCCTAAGCCGCCGTAAAGACGCGGCAGCGGCCGAGGGGCGGGCTTCACC
>NW_010549655.1:19422-53051 GCF_000687285.1 Phaethon lepturus
GCCCCCTCGGGAACTTAAGAGGGTCACATCCCCCGGCCCCTGCGCGGGGCGGGGAGCGTGCCGGCAGCCCTCTGCGCTGCTCGTGACACCCTACAAAAGGGTGTCAGCGGAGGCTTGGCGGGTTTATCGGCAGTACAAAAGAAAATAAGGCAAGCTGTAAAGAGCTGCAGAAGGACTAACGAGCCGGAGGTGATCAGGCAGAGGGACAATGAGTGCCGCAACGTGCGGGGGACCTGTCGCAGGGGGGAGGAACGGGGTGGGGGGACCGTCGGCGCATCTGTTGGAGGAATTCCCTAAATTCTTGGGGTGCCACCTGGGAGGAAAAATTGTGTTATTTTCTGTATGTTTATTATAACCTCTCCCAAAGAGCTGCCCGCCAGCCCCGGCTGGAGGCGGGATGCTGCCGGCCTCCATCCCTCCCTTCGCCTGGGGGGTTTGGCTGACCTTGCACGCCACCGCCGCACCGGGCAACGCCGGTGTCGGGGAGACCGTTCACTAAGAAACCAACGTATATTGGCCAACCGCGATGGCAGAACTGCATTGAACCTTGCGAGCACTTGTTAACGTAATATACGAGCTTTCCTCTTGCTAAATTATGTGTATTTAGACCAACATAGTATTCCTTCCGATTGTTACAACCTCGCAATCTTTTGCACAGGAGAAACGCGTGCAGCCCCAGCAGCATAAGGATGCAGGCGGCTGCGGCGTGACTGACAGCAATGAGATCAAATCAGGGATGTCTGCTCGCAAACGAGTCTTTGCGGACTACAGGGAAAAACATCCAAAAAATATATTAAATAGTTGGAGGCCCAAGACTCTCTTCCCACGTGTCTCTTTCCAAGCCTGGCCTCTTTTCCAAGCAGCAGCAGCAGGTATTTAGGTGTGTAATTTCATCTGGAGTAATTCGGTCTTCCACGCTGATGGGAGCGGTAGGGTCTGATGGATTTTTGGCTCAGCACATTACTAGTCAGTGCACCAGAAACATGCCTGCATCCCATAGTTTCTCTTTATACTAAAAACAAGAAAATAACCTGACAATGAAAAAATCTAAAAAAAAAAAAAAAGAAAGAGAATGGTGAATCTAAGCTATCTTTGGTTTGTGTTTTCATACCAGTATTAACTGGGGATTTCCTAGAGCAGAGAATATTGATTTTTATTTTTATTCTGAACAAACAGAAGCTGAAATCTTTCTGAAAAGCAGATCTAAGAAACCTTTCTTTTCAGAAGTTTTTCAGTATTTTCCAAACAAAACTCTACCTCACCAGACAGCAAAGCCTGGAATTGTGATTTGTAGCCGGGATCCAGTGGGTATCCCCTTCCCAGCTGCACCAGGAGCATGGTGCCTGGGGCTCCTGCCTAGAAAAAGCATCGGCAAGCTGTATGTTTTTATGGATCGTTTAATTTTAAAATTTATTACCAGTGATGTTCTGCATTTATTTAAAAACAACCAACCAAGCAAAAAAAAAATCCCCCAAAACACCAAGCAAAAGGTGTTCTGCTTAACTCATGAAAATTAAATATTGTTCTTGTAGTGTGCACACAGTGTGGTACATCAATTTCAAACTCATTTTTTTGCTAGTAATTCTACCCACTCTGAATTAGAAGAAAAACCCCAAATATTTCCACTCCCTTTGTATAATGCAGAAAAATGTTTACCTCTTACTACAAAGCTCTCCAAGGAGCCACTGCATGCTGATGTGTTGAAAGGGCTGGATAAAGTGTTTTCCTGCTCTTTTAGGGCTTGAAGACCCCGTGGAACACGTTGAGTGGTCACGGCTCTCCTCTTGCACAGGACAAAAGCCACGATCACGGTAAATCTTCCCAGTGTCTTTCAGCACCTGAAAGGCAAAACCCATGGTCACTGAAGATCTTCCCAGCATCTTTCAGTGGTGATGGAAACACATGAGATGTCAATAGCTTAAACTCAACTTTCAGTTCATGAAAGCTTGCCCAATGTACAGATCCAGTGCATTATACTGGTTTCTCTCCCAGAATTTCTCTCTGGTGTCCCCATAAATAGATCATATCTACTTACACCTGCCATGCTGAGTTCATTCCAGGTGCAGCAAATCTCCACCCCTCCCTAGGGCAGGTGTGCCGGCACTGCCAGGGGACTGTCCTGTGGCAAGGGCAGGACTGGAGATTGTCTCAACGGACAGGAGACCAGTAATCAAAATAACAAGTGATCAGTAAAGCAGAAGAGTGGGGTAGCATCCATGCGCAGGTGAGGACTCGCAGAAATGCAAAATGGGCAAGTGGGCTTATGCCACAGAAATCCCACAGGGCAAATGGGGGAAGAAGCACCATGTTAAGTCAGCAATGGCAGGATGTCATCACATGTAGGAAAGCATGATGTGCACATCATGCAGAGCAACCTCCCTCTCCCACTTGGCAGCGTCTCCCTGGTGGTACTGCATCTCATGTCGGGCACACTCACCCGGGAAAAGTGTGGGTGAACTGGAGGACTTCCAGGCACCACAAAAAACAAGCACATTTTTGGGAAATGTGACATCTGAAATGAGAGACAGATCTGAGTTACTTTTAGGCTGCATTTGCTTAGATAAATGAGGACAGGGAGAATGGGTGCACAAGTCTTTAAATGGGTAAAAATTTTCTTCAAAGAGAAATTTAGTCCTGCTATTCATGTCACCAGGGACAAAATAAGTAGCAGTTTATTTATTATATTATATATATAACAGTTTATTTGTTATATTATATTTATTTAAGATGTGTACCGGTAACCGTGCAGATAAGTGCCGGCACGTTGCCATCCAGGCAGGCTGTGGATCTCCTCAGGATGATCCATCAGGACCACCTGGGTTGGGCTGGCCCCGCTTTGCGCAGGCGGGTGGGCCAGGACCCCCAGCAATCCAGAACCACAACGTCAGGCAGGCGCAGATAAACGGGGAAGCGAGCTGGTATTTCTCGGAACGCCAGGGGCCTGGGCTCGATGCCCGGCAGCCAGGAGGACCTGCCGGCTCAGGGCGCTGCTCCGTGCCCGTGGTCACACGTCAACTAATGGTGGAGAAATGTCCTCGGGGTTATGTTGCAGTGTTCATGTCTTTTGTACAACTTGAGGGAAGCGGTGTGGTGCTGGCAGGCAGTCCCCAGCCCCAGGGTGGGTGGGAACCGTGAGTGAGAGGTAGACCTTCTCCTGGTCATAGTCCAGCTTTCAGCAACCTCCGTTGACTGCGTGCACGTGCAGTAGACGTTCATTTTCTTCCATCATCCAGGTGGTGGTTTTGTATGGTTTATCTTGCACAATTTTAGTATTATTCTTTCAAATTCTTCAGAAGCACAAGCTGATCCATGAGCTTTGGTGTGCTCTGAGTAGCTGCTGGTGCCACACGGCGTTGTAGGAGCAGAGGCAAAATGTAACCAGTTCACAGCTTTTCATGTGATCAGTCTCACTCAAAGTTCTTTTTCAAAAGTCTTGGCTGCACAAAGTGCTTTGTTTCTCAGGAAAGAGTAAGCTTTATATGTCCCTGTTATTTTTATGGGGTAAGAAAAAAAAATCTGATTTTTTTCTTATGCAGATTATGGAGTCGTAGTCATGCAAATTGGTTATACGTTTATTATCCACTTGAAATTCTAATGTTGCCAGCTGAAAGTTAATGAATTTATGGATTGGTTTGATGTACTCATTGGGAAGAGAAAGTTGAAGGCAGAAGGTGTGTTTGCCAGCTGTGGGAAATTTTAGTCTGTCTGTCAGCCTGACTTGGGGTAGGACATGAGCGATGGGCAAGAGAGAACCAGTTCTCTGTTTAATCCCACCCGGAATGTCCTCACACAGTTTTGTTAGACATCAAAGCTAGTGGTGAGTGCTAAGAGTGCGCGTTTGCTTTCCATGGGCTGTGACAGCTGGATTCCTGCGTGGTGTCCTGCACATCTGGGAAAGCAGCTGTTGGTGGTGTCGGTGAAGGACAGGCGTACGATGAGATGTGCGATGGAGCTGACCCACCCGTGCAGGGAACCCAGCTGTCGCTCTGCTCTTCCATACCCCTGACACTTCTTTAGCGTGGCTGGTTCCCGTAAAAGACTATGGTCTCTCAACGAGGTGCGCTGGGCGATGGGTGTGATGGTGAAAGCAGCAGACGAGAGGCAGTCAGCATTTTACATGTACATAAACACCTTAAAGCAGCATCTGGAAAACTGCTTGGGAAAAAATAAACAGATTTTTATTTATGAGTTCTGTGTTTTGTTTTTTATAGCATTTTTATGATGCACATAAATTATCATTTAAAAGCAGAAAATGTAAAAGAAATTCCAGGGAGAAGGCAGTTGTTGTTCAGCCCTTCCTTTGATAATCTCTTTCCTGAGGAATTTGTTGTGGTTTATTTTCAACTTATGGTTGCCTTTTGCTGGCAACTGGAAAAACCAACAACCGCTTTTTATCTTTATTTGTATGGGCAGTTCTGAGCTTAAAATGTTTATTGTTATTTACAATGTTCACTATTTAAAAAGACAAAATAAATTTACTGAACAACTACAGTGTGCTGTACTACACTGGAAAAGTCATGTTGTTTTGTGGTATTTACGGCTGGTTCATGATTGCAAAGGTAATAGGCAAAACAAGATCCCAAAGGCCACCTGAGCCTGTGGGGTTCATGGACCATTTGCAGAAGACACGATGCAGAAGATAAGTGGTGCTGGCCATGCTCCCTTTGCTTTGGACCCTGCACCCTGGGGTGCCGTACCCCTCCTCAGTTTGGGGAGGGATCCTCCTAGTGGGACCCCACAGCCTCTCAGCTGGCACCGGTGTTGGTGCATCATGGGCTTTTGTCCGATTCTCAGGTTTTAGATACGCTTTGTATGACACTACCACGTCCAAGTAGTTCTACCTCATGTTGAGTAACCGAGTTGGGAAAAAAAAGCTTTTGTGAGTATGGGATTGGTATTTCTTCATGTCTTAGTTATGTTTTTTACACCAGATACACAGACTATATATCGGAATCTGCTGTGTGGGATAATTTTTACACTCCTGGAAGAAAACGTGGTTGAATGTGAATCAAGCTGGAAAACACGCGCCGGGCTGCGAGTAACATAGAGCGTGCTGAAGAGAGGCGGCGTTAAGCAATCTGTGTATCTAGATGCAAATATCCATTTTACAATTCTTTTTTTTCAGTTGCTCCCACAATTCAGGAACTTAAATCCAGCGGTGTGATGCTTGGAGGGAATGGACTGATACGGTGCGAAGGTGCAGGAGTTCCTTCCCCGGTCTTTGAGTGGTACAGAGGAGAGAGGAAGTAAGTAGCTGGCGCTTGCCAACCCACTCGTGCTGCTGGGGATGCTGCCCGCCCACGGGGACTCGGGTGGAAGAGAGAGGAGACCGCGGGGCTGGGTTTGTCCGCCATGATGACAAGTCCAGCAGGCTGTCCTGAAATTAATGCCGGGCTTTAAACAGCGGGGGCTTGGAGGTCTTGGCCACCAACAGCCATGCTGCCCAGCATTTGGGGGAGTTTCTCAGTTTCCTTGTGGGCTTAGTTTCTGTGCTCAAAAATGAGGTGTAGTCAGGCTGTGCGTGGCTGGGTTGTGGTAGCGATAATTGCAATAACGAGCCTAATGTTTAAACGTGCTTCAGTAATTACAGTCTTTTAAGTATGATAACCAGAAAGGCACTGAAAAAGTCTACTAAAAGGATTGATTTTTTTTTTTTAATTAATCTTCGTAGATTTTCCTGCTAAGGGTATTGGGGTGGGAAGGTTGGTTCATGAACAAGACTTTCAAGCAAAGCTTAATATGTACGCATTTTCACCCAGTTGTGCCATTAGTGGTCTAGACCAAAGGGTATGGTCCACAGGCTTGAGTAGAGCTGCTGCACATCACAGCATCCAAGATGGGGCCAGGGGAGCACCCTTCTGCTTGAACCTAAAAACTGACTGTGTGCTTTGATTTTGTTTACAGTCAGCTTCACTTTCAGGTCATTAGTGCTATGTAATGATAACAGCTATCTCTGTAGGGTCATTTTTATTTTAAAAGCAGCTTATTGAACCAGTAGATTTTTTTTTTTTAATAGGAAACTTTGGTTTACAGCTCTTAGCTTATCTAAGAGCTTGTTTCTGTTAAGTTTACATCTTGGTGCAAAAGCAAGTGGATATTGTCCCTTGTAAGCAACTGTCCATAAGCCCCTTTCAGCTTCTGGAATTTCCTGGCTTCCAAGTGCTGGGTTTCTCAGCTTGAACATCCCATTAAGCCTGGGAGTTAACATGAGAACATTAATGACCATTTTTCATAGAAAGCCATCTGTCAGCTCATTTCTCACTGGCCAGCTGCTCCCCTTTAGGAGCATTAGCTGCTCCTCTTCCTTCGTGAGCTTTCAGAGCCATCATAACTATTGCTCTTTGAGCATATCCTAAAGCATTCTTTAAAACAATATAATCGATCTTTGCTATATAGAACAGTAAATGTTTTTTCTTCTGCTGGAGAAATTAATCTGCATCTATTTCCACAGATGCATAATATAGTGTACACGTGTTGGGGGGAGTTGCAGCAGAAACATATTTTATGTAGACAGTATTGTAGCACAAGTTTTAGAACTCTGGATTCAATTACTCATTTCCAGTGCGATAATCACCTTTCTATTTATAACACTGACCAATTCCTTTCTTCATGAGCGCATTCAGTGCCACGACAGCAGCAAGAAAGACTAAGCAGAGCATTTCAGGATGCCAAAGTTGTGCCTTCTGTTTTCTGTTTCAGTGGGTGCACCTGAGGCTTGCTAGAATCAGCAAGAAATGTACTGTTCTGTTGTGTCTTACTGCTCAAATACTTCATTAAATCTAATGGTCCATCCTTTTACATTAAAGTCTTGTTGACAGATATGCTAGATGTATATGACTACAAAGGTACTGACGACCTCTGAACCTCCACCACTTGCTGAAAAGAGGAAAAGACAGATACATATTTTTTTCCCTCTAGTATTTTTCCCCGTTCACCTCTGGATAATGGAAAACCAGCACAGAATGAGCCTTGGACAGCTCAGATGTTGTTTTAATGCAAAACTGAGAAGAGTCAGCTTTCATAACTAGTTCAGAGTAGCATGTATGTTATCCTGCAGATAATTCGCAGATATAGTACAAGACTAAATTTGTATACTGCGAGTGCACACCCTGCTATATTTGCTGCTAATAGGATAGAGAGAATCCCATTTTCTTCAGTTAGTCTTGGACTGGGAGCTTAATTTTTTTTTTGTGGATCTGGATGAATCGTTGAATAAAGGAACAGTGGGAGTTAGATCTGAAACCCTAAACGTGTTCAGTGTCTGAAACAAGCTTTTTGGGTCTGTAAACTCCATTGTTGCTACCTCGATGGCGCTTTGCAATGTTCTTCCCCGGCCAAGCGCAAGGTGTGGAGCCCAAAGCCCCGAGAGCTGCAGCCCAGGGGAGGCTGGGTCGCCTCCCAGGGCAGGCGGAACGCTGCAGCTCTCCTGTTGTGGCTGGGGAAGGGCGAGGAGGGGTCTCACACGCAGGCTTCAGGCCGTTTAGCACTTCTTCTTTCAAAAGCGATGCCTTGAACTCCACGTGGGAGCTGTCAGGTGGTGGCACAGACCCTGAGCCGAGGGTACCCCGAGACAGGGAGGGTGGGGTGAAAGGGAAGGGACTGGAAACTTGGGGGAAAAGTTTGCAAAAACATCTTAAAATTATAGGAGTGCATGGCTTCTAAAACTGTACAAGGATTCCCGGCAGAGAGGAGAATGGCTTCCCTGCGCTGACTCCCAGTTTCTGAAATTCACAGCTGGTCAAGTATGTTATGTTTTAGGGTTACGCAGAAATTAGATCTCTCCACAAGGAAGAAGCCCAAAAATCACCTCTCTCAAAATATTAATTCCCTTATCCCTGACAAAGCAAACAAGACTTACTTTTGAAATAACAAAACTCATTAATATATGATAATAACGTGAAGGTATTCAAATATGAAAGCAAAGGTAGGTACCCTCGGGGCTGGCACTGATACATGACCTTCTTCAGGTGTGTAGGCATAATCTCTGGAATAAAAAGGAGATCGCTCTCCCCTTTCTAACTAGTGGTACAAAGGAGTCAGGTGAAGAGATGCGTAGTGTGGCTACACACAACTTAAAATGCCGTTCCAGCCTGAGAAGTAACTTGGTAAAGCCCAGACAAGTAATAAACGCTGTCTTCAGTCAACAAGCTAGAGCAGCACACGGGAGTAATTAAGATAAAAGTAAAAGCATCTGGTTCCTACAACTGCAAATGGAAATACTCAAAACTGTTGAGTTTATGCTAAGTAATGCCAACTCCTCGGTCCGTTAATTATGTGGGTTATTGATATGCATAGCTAGCCGATTCCATTTACTCCACTTCCAGTTCTGGGTCACGGAGACAGCAGAAATCCCAACACCCTGTTGTCTTCTGGACAAAAAAAGGAGTTGTAAAACCAGAGATGCTGTAGTTCAAACTGCAGTCGTAGGCCAAAAGGATGGAGGTGGCTCGGAAACAGCTGGTAGGAATAAGCCACAGGCAGAAGTGGAGCTGTCGCTCCGGTATTCAAACCCCGAAAGGCAGCGGGAAGGGGTGGCGGCCGTGGCTTTAGCTTGTGCCCTCCCTGTCACCAGCTACGAGCCATGGGGTACTGGTGTGGCAGCGTCGTAGCGTGTGTTCTGGAGCGGAGGAGGCACTTGGGTTTTTCTGCAGCAGAGGCAGAAAGAGGAGGGACAGACATCGGCAGTTTTAGAAGGAGAACGTGGTTGAAAGGACAAACTTCTGCCTTTCGCGAGTCTGGAGAAAAGATGGATCTCCTAACTGCAGTGTTCACCCCAAACCAGGCATTTCCATCCCATTTTTTATGTTTCTCACAAAAGCACCAGTGTCCACAGGATGTGCTACGTCCCCTCCCCGAGGACGGGCTGCGCAGAGCAGACCAGCGCCCTTTACGGCAACACAAACTGCCAAGGCAGAGAAACCCCCCGTGCGTGCAGCAGCGTACAGCGATTAGGCGGCCACAGAGGCATCACGAGAAGCATTCGGTCCACAACGTGCAGAAGTGCAATCAATGATAGACTTGAAATGTTTTGAGACGGAATGCTAAAAGATTGCATTCTTTCCCAGGGTATATGATTATACCTTGCGATATATCAAACAAAAATTGTATACTTAATCTGGAACCCTGCTCCTTATGAGGAATTATGAGCAATCAACTGTAGCTAGTATTTTAATAACATGGTTACCCTCCTCACCTCCTTGATCAGACAAGGATCTGATCCTTGTCTGATCAAGGTTTACCTGCAACAGCAACATTTAACATTGGTCATCTTTCCTTGCCCCCCTGCAGCAGCGGTGCTTCTGGCACGACTTTGGAAGCAACATCAAAAGATGCACGTAGTTCCCATGAAATTTGGGGTGGGAAGCTCGAAGCCAGGGAATCAGAGCCAGATGAAAAGAGCCTAAGTTTGGCTTTTTCCTACACTTTGTTACCTGGTTTCTGTTCAGGTTGCTGTCTCAGGAGGCCGTGCTGCTGTAGCACGTCTTTCCCAACTGCGAGTCTAATTTGTAGCCTGTACAATAAACCGTGGTCACACTCCTACGTAGTAGCATTTCTGGCTACCTAATCCTCATCTGCCATCAGCTGGAGGTGCGTAAGGACACAAACAATCTCCAGAGTCTGAAAAAAAACACTCTGTGAAAGAATTGCCACAATACTTTTCTGCCCCAAATAGGGTATTTAGATTTTTAGTTAGGTTTGCCCAGTTTAAAATCTAAGCTCTGCTTCTGAGAGTTTGTTCCCTATCCTGTGGCCAGGCAGGCAGGGCCATGGGTGTCAGTCTTTATTTTCTTTCGACTGTAGGACACCCAGGCAGAAACTGTTCCCCTCAACACCCCGCAGCCCCAGCGTTGCCTATGGCCTCTCCAAACTGCCACTATGATAATTTTGCTCAACAAACTACCTCGGCAACTTGCAAGCAGCTTACTGTGCTACCAGTTATGTCTGTGAAAAAAAGAAAGAGAAAAAGAAAGAAAAAAATAAATATATTGCTTATGGTATATGAGTTACAGAAATTTTCTTTTTGCTTTCTAGACTGATCAATGGTCAACAAGGAATTACTATTAAAAATTATAGTACAAGATCACTTCTTACTCTTACCAATGTGACAGAAGAGCATTTTGGCAACTATACATGTGTCGCTGCCAACAAGCTAGGGACGACCAATGCCAGCCTGCCTCTCAACCGTAAGTAACGTGGACATGTGGCAAATGTTCATGGTTGTTTCTTTCCACATACATGGATTCAAAAGCTAAAAAACAGTAGTATGCTTCCTCCCCCCCCGCCCTGGTTTCTTCACAAGGCATATAAATGCCATTGCGTCCCTCAGTACCGGGCAATATTGCACCTGGTTAATTACTCTGTGCTGCGTAATGTTCTCAAAGCGATGGCACATTTTGGGGGTATCAATGACTTACGAATCTACAAAAAACCCACAACTAAACCCAACCCGTCGTCATGGTTATAAAGACAGAATTAGCATGAGAAAATCTTTCTGCTCAGAACGGCAGTAACGGATCACTATGGTACCGCTGTAAGCAAAGTTAAAAACTTTTTCAGCTAGTGTCAAGGCATGTACTGAGCTGGATAGCCGGGGCATGCCAGAGCCCTGCTCACAGGTCGGTTGGTCGGTCGTTGGCCCCTGGTACAGAGAAACCGCGGAGGACTTGAACTTAAATCTTTTGGAAAAGACAATAGCATTGTAATAGGCAAAGCCAAGCATTGAGATTTTTAGCTAGGTGGTTACCTAAAATAGGTCTTGACGTCCTGCTTGAAAGATATTTTTACCTGTGAATTTGTAATATTTCACATTTTGTTGAATATCTGGCCATCCGTTAGTGGCACCCGAAGATGTTCGTAGTTGAACTTTGGTGCTAATCTGTTCTGATAGTGATAAAACTGAAAGGCAATACTTAGAATATATCCTACAGGCTTTCCTCTACATAAAGATATTCCTTATTGAGTGGAAATGTAGATCTTCAGTTGCTTAAATCCTAGGGTTATTGCCTTCTAGCCATGAAACTTCCTTCTGAATATACTTCTTATATGATATATATTCTCAGGATATTCTAAATTACTGCAGAAGAGACGTAATAAGCAAAAAATAGCATGAAGCCTTTGCTGCCATTTTATTTAATATTTGAGAAATCATCGACAAAGTGGGAACAATGTTACACTTATTTTACACAGAAAATGCAAGAAGTGAAAACAATTTTTCACTTATTATACCAGAAGCAGATAGTATTTGATGTATTTGCAATTCGGAGAAGGTAAAATGAAGGTTTGGATTAATTTTGAATCTGTCTATTGCTGCCAGGATTTATCAGTTGTAAATCGTTGAGGTACCATGTAGCCACCCTTAAAAAGCACTTTGAGATGCAGAGTTTGAAAATGTCGTATAAGTACCAAGTACATTGTCACAAATCATAAAAATAGATGTTCTCCATCATGAAAGAGATGGGATGTGTGAAGCAGAACAGTCTGAGAGAAAATACTGAAGTCTGGGTCTGATCTTGACCTCATGGAATGAAATATGGGGGTGATGTTAGTTCAGAGGTTTGACTGAAAGACCAAGATGAAATGTCTTATTTTATACTATGATTTTTTAATCTAGTCAAAACAAGGAGAGGTTTCCAAAAGGTGGTGATATAGATTTCATTTGGGAATGAAGATCATTTGGTGGAGTTTTTTCCTTGCTCATATTTTACTTTAATGTTATCTAGAAAGAGTATCACTTAAAAAAAAAAAAGACATTTAAAAAAAAAACAACAGAGTAGCAACTTATTAAGTATGGACTCCTTAATCCTTCAGAGAGAGTTTTCTCTTGTGAAATGCTACTTACATTTTATTTTGTTGGCAATGATAGCTGAACATATGCGCTGGTTCAGGTACGTGTGGAGGAAGCATTAGTAGTTTGTGGTTGGTTGCCACATTTGATCATCAAATATAGGGTTAAGTATGATTTGATCATCATGTTACTCGACAAATGTTAAAAATTAGACATTGATGTCTTATTTCATCGTCTACGTTAAATTGTTAATTACATCGGGGCCATCCAGTCTGAGATGTGGAGCGGTTGGAATAGCATCATTGGTACAGCTGCCGGTAACGGCCGCGATTCGGGAGCCCCACCGCATGCCCCGCTGTGTTCCTGAGCAGAACCACAACGGGTGCCCACAGACGCAGGGGTTCGTATCAAAACGCTGTCGCAACACGCGGCTACACCGGGAGGGCTTCATGTCCCAAGCACGGATGCCTGCACACCTCTGCTGTTAGGTGTAGGCATCTTGCCCAGTTTCGCTAAGGAATTGCTAAGGGACTGTTCCTGTCTGCTGTTGGTAGTTGTTTTGGTTTTAGGGTTTTTTTTTAAAGAAGAATGTGTATAACAGAGTTAGAAAATCTGTATTTTCCTTCTTTGCACGTTGCAGTATAATATATAAATGACATTGTAACTGTGCAGAGCTGGGAGCCTTTCTCGGGGACAGAGCTAAGCGTATTCTCTGTTATTGGTGTCTGCATCTTATGCAGATATAAAACTCAAGGATACCAGAAAAAGGATTATTTCTTCTACTACCGAGAGGGCTCTGGCTTTCTGCGATCCATGAAGGCAACCCTGAGATAATAGAAAGTCATAAAGCAGGTAAGGGATGTCGGGACACGGCGAAAGCTGACTGTGGCTGCGGCATGGACTGAGCGAAGGAGACGGTAGATTAATGGAGCTGTACCTGGTGGTGCCCGCAGGGTGATGGGGCAGGAGGAGAGCTTGTCTGGGGTATGGCTGCTCACCCATGGCCAGAGGACAACCCCACTGCTGCTGTGAGCCAGGGACACCCAGCAGGTCGCCCCGAGCCACTCTGTCCCGAGGACAGATAGCCAGATCAGCTTGCAGTAGAACCTCATGTCTGGGGAGTTATGAACATCCCAGATCCTGCGAACATAACGAAATTCATCATATCTCTAACTGAAGGCTTGTTGGCCATGTCTAAGATCTAGCTATTAATAATAAATTTAGCAACTGTAAAATAGAAACTGAGCCTTGCGGGGAAAAATACAAAGAAGCAGTGGTTCCAATAAATTAATAATGAATGGCAATTTGCTAATTATTCATGGCTAAGTCCCCTGTATCCTCCAAATGTGTTGTTTTTTGTGGGTAAGCGTGTGAAGTACGTGATCCTCCCAGAGCACCCTCAGGAGGAGCGTTTGTTGGATGGTCCCATCCTGCCATCTATGGGCCTAGCTGGTCAGATGTTTAGCACTGCCTACACCGGCTTTTCACAGAATTTCTGGTACTTAAGAAGAAGAATGTAGTCTTTTCCTGTAAATAAAGCATGGATTTGCTGATTCATTAAACCCAGCAGATGAGACGTTACGGTGTGTACCCAGGGTAAGAGGTTCCATCTACAGGGGCGAGGAGCCAGCGGGGAATGGAATAGCCCTTTTTTAATTCAGCAGATTTTGCTTTTAAGTTAGCGCAATCTTAATTCAAGACAAAAGACACTTTCCTGCAAACAAATTTGCAAGGCCATTGCATGGGAAGGGAGGTATCATTAACCATTTGCACCAAGGTAGGTTTATTCAACTCTCTTTCTCAAGCAGCCAAAGCTGAGATTATCTCTGTTGCTGCTAAAGCAGCAGTGTCCTTACTCCTTGTCCTTGCGCCCTCCTGGCCAGAAGCCACAGGTGGTAGTGGATTTCTTACCTTCTCTTATGAAAGCTGAGTCATGCAGAAGGCTTTTCCTACCTTCCATCCATGAGGATAAAGGTGGAGCCATTGCTCAGCCCCTGCTCCCCACAGCGGGACGTGGGGTGAGATGCTGCCACCACAAGCCCTTGATGAGCTGCTGGAGATCCTGGGCCAGGCATGGGGCTCAGCTCTGCTCCGTGGCACCAGGGATTGAGGCTGTATAAGTCAGGTTGTAGGGTACATCATTTCAGTGTCCTGGCTCGGTCAGGGGTGCAACGCCAGCCCCACACCTCTGCAAGCGTGTCCTCATCACCTCTACCCTCTGCCTGAGCACTCGTTAAAAGAGGGCAGGAAACTGAGTGGTTGTTGAAATCCTGCATTTTTAATCTGCATGTAGATTTAATCTATACATCTGTAGAAACTACAAATCTACTTAAGAGACTGTTCATAGAGGCATTAAATTCACTGCTACATGTGTGAACCTTGTGTGTCCCCTGAAGATACGTCATCCATAAAAGTCGGGATTTGTGTAAGCCATCACCTTGCAGAAGATGAAAATAATCATTACTTCTCTAGTAGGTATGTGTGTGTTTATTCTTAAGTAAAGGTATTTTTATTTTTTAAAGCACTCCTCCTATATATTCCCTAGTATTTTTAGGAATGCTATAACTAACTTGTCTGGTAAGTGGTACCTTTCTTAAGAAAACTTGCAATACAGAGGAAGCATCCATGTCTGTTACTACCAGCTGCCAAATTAATTACTTCCTTTAAATGGCTGGTTATATGATCCACAGGTGTTACTGACGTGCAGGTTTATACAGAAATCTTAGGTACGTTGTTAGTAATTATTCAGAAATGTAAATAATTGTGAAGAGCTGTGGAAAAGGTCAGTAGTAACATTTGGAAGGAGAAGGAGCATAGCAAGGTGTGTGAGAGATGTGGTAGTATTTTGTGTGCTAATTTAATTGCTGCAGCTTAACAGAACTACTTTATTGAATAAGCATCCAACTGTGAACTTATAGTTAGTGCAACATGCTTATAATCTTGTCTCAAACATTTCTACATGCCAGGAAGCGCCAGACCGTGCCCTCAATTTATATGTGTTGATTGCATTGCGTCCCGGTTCCTACATAAAGATTCCTAATTAAACTGCGGTATTAATATCTTTAATACATTGGGTTTCATGCCTGAAATTCAAAAAAAATTAATATTCTTCCAAAAATTTAAACTAACTCATTGTAAATTGCACATAACATACTAATACGCGTGTTCCTCAGTGGCCCTATGTATAATTTGTGTAACGTTGGCTACATCTACTGGAACATCAAAGACCCAGAGGTATTGAGGGTATTTGCAGAGTGGTATAATGGCCTTGCTGTGACATATCTTCTAAATAATGGGGCAAGCAACCACCTTCCATGGTCATTTCCTGCTGTGCCAATTCATGAGAATCGAAGAAAAACTAGGGCTTAAGGGGGGGACTTCAGAGACCACCTCAGTCATCTGACCAAGGCCAGTTGTTCCTGGCGGCTGTTGGACCTGCTCCCCTCAATCCACAGTGACCCATCATGGTCGGGTTGTAGCCGTGCTTCTTTCCTGCATTTGCAACTCTTCCTTCGTTTCAAACCAGACATTTTCCTTCTGCAGCTGAAGCCTGTTTCCACCCAACATAGTCACCGTGGGAAGAAGAGAGCGCAGGGTTTCTCAGGGGTAAGAAGAAATGAGATCTGGGCAGAGGAAGGGAAGGGCAATGCCATGGCACAATAATTGTCTCCAGGTTCATAAAAGCCTTTCCTGAAATGAGCAAGGGAATGATCCCAAAGCAGTACCTTTGTGTTCTGATAAACACATGCATTTGCACCGCCATCATCCACGGTGGTGGTGACAGGGTGACCAGGCTTGCTGCTGGGACAGGTACCCTTCCATCACCATTTTGCAATGGTAATTTAATGTTGTCTGGTGCCTGGGCTGCAGTCATATTCCTGAAGTGACTCTTCTTAAACCTTAAATATTTCTCTATGCCCTTAGTCTTCTAGCTTCAGCAAGCTTTAGTTCCTTTTCTTCTTTTTTTCCCCTTTTCTCTTTTTTTCTTTGTTTTCCCTAAACGCGTCTGGGAGCTGGGACGTCACGTCTCGAAGTCAGCCTCTCTGGAGCTGTATTTAGAGCAAAGGGGCCGAGCAGTGCAGCTGTGCTGCGGGGACCCGCTGGCAGCGGGGTTAGCCCCGCAGCGGGTCCGTCTGGGGGTGCTCCGGGGGGTGCTCCGTCCGGCGTGCTGCCCTCGCGCGGCCCCAGCTGCAGCCCGAGACCTCCTTCAGGACGAGCATTTGTTATTCTGCCTGGAACAATATTCTCCTGACGCAGACAAGGTCTAGGCTGCATCGCTGGCCGTGCCCACCTCTGCCGGGCACGGACCTCCGGACCCCCGCGGGAGCTGTCCCATACCACCCAGCTGTGTGTGGGCCCCGCAAGGCTGGTGCTGCTGCACCTGGTCCTGACGATCAGTAATTTAGCTTCTAGTCGTCGTGCAAGGACTGCTTGGGTCCTCTTCTGTTCGTCTAGTTTGGCGTCATCGTTGAACTCGGCAGTTTCGCTTTATTGACTGAGAAATCGTATTTTAGTGTATTTGGATATGTGACAGGTTTCTGCTAAGTTTTAGCTCGATAGCTTTGCCTGGCCTGCCAAATTTGACATTTCTAGAAAGAAATTTATTCTCCAGGGAAATTCCTTTTTTGTCCACAGTTTCAGCTGTTGTCCAATTACCTAGGAAAGATTTTACTATTTTATTTCTTAAATACTGACCTGCAAAGCAAATCAAACTTAATTTTGCATAGTATTGTGTCATGCCACAGCTGGGCGGGCAGGTCCGCACAAAAAAAAACCAAAAAAAAAAAAATTACATAGATATATCTATATAAATATAAAAATTTAAATGAAAATTCCTGTGCTCATTAGGAGCCTATTCAAAGACTGCTGCAGTCAGTCAAAAGGCATTTATTGATTTAATAAGGTTTGGATCAAGCCCAAAGTCTCCTGTAGACATCACTGTGCAGAGAACTGGTGCCATGGACCTAATTTTTCACGGGGGGCATTCCATCCAGTCCTGCCCCTGGGGGTGCAGCCATTGCCCTGATCCCCTCATCCAGCTCCTGCTGAGTGTGCAGGGAAGGTCTCTTCCTCCACATCTCAGGAGCGGTGACGGACGGGGACCAGATTTGAAATCCGTTCTGGAAACTTCCAAATCATTTGTAAAAGGGTGGTCACACGTCTGAGCCACCACGCTTTCTTATGGCTTCCGACTTGCTGCAAGGGACACCCAGGTTCACACCTGCAGGGTTTCATGGTACACCTTTTACAAAGCCAAGCCAAATCATTGCATGATGCATTGTCCCGTCTGGAAGCTCACAATGTCTGTGGTGTACCTCTGTTACAGACTGAAGGTGACTTACTATTTTTTTTTTCCCCTCTCTGTACACCTTGTCTTCACTGGTGGGTCTTCTGGTCTAAGTCCTTGGTTTTGCTTACCACGTCCAAGTTGGCCTAATAGGACCTGCTGCTACAGGAGAGGTGATCCATCATGGAAAGGACCTGTCCTGTGGATGGAGACTGGGACGGACACCCAGCTCCTGATCAGCTTGTTGAATTAGAGAGGCAGGGTTATAAACCTGAGAGTCCGTTCCTTGGGGACCTTTCTCAAAGACCAAGGTGTATTCATCCAGGGCATTTTAATTGAGTGATCATGTTCCCAGTGGAAAACAACTCTCTGAAAACTTTCAACCATTCCAAATGGGATTCGTAGGCAAGGTAAAAACCCTTCTTCTCTCCCCGTTCTCGCACAGGGCGAAATGGTGACGTGCAATGCAGCTGAACAGCGCACAAGTAAAACAGAGAGTTTTATTCACATCACAAGTACACCTGGGGGACTAATTTCATAAGATATTGCTGTGACAAGGAGCCCAGCAGAGTTAAAAGCTCAGCACCTTAAATTCATATATTCATACAGAATAAGATAAATGGCTAAATCCTCCATTTATGTAAGTCATAATAATTCTGTTAGATGTTGAGTTTGAGAACCTTCCATATGGATGCTGACTGCTGCTCCAGGTAACAATTACTGAGAGTTAAGGAGAAATTTTCTCTAAACCCATTTTCCAGCTTGAGCTTTAGTCTGAATTATATGACAATAAGTGACTGAGAAGGGGCGAGGTAGAAATAATCCGTCTGAGTAAGGCCAATAACATGTGTTTCTCCTTGACATTTAGAAGAAAGTTGAAAAGCCTGAGAGTGTATTGGGTGGAGGGGTGGGGAACAACAAAAAAAAAAAAACAGTGATCTAAAACAAACAAGTTAAGGTTACGGTTTTTTACATTTGAGTTTATATTCTCAAGTTGTGCAATTATAACCATAGCTAACAGTGTTTAGATACATATTCTTACTGAACTGGGTAAATCAGAGCGGTTGAAGCGTGTCTAGAAGCATGTCTAAATGTTGATCTTGAGTATCGGTTAAATATGATGATTAAAACATTCAAGGTCATCTGTGGAACTTATTTATAGCACGCCGCTGAAGGCAGCGGCTGCCCGTGCCCCGACCAGGGCAAGAAGCACCAACAGTCAGAGCTCTTCTTGAACTTGTGTTTCTTTCCAAGAGGTAGAAAGCCTTGAAGTAGATTAACTTTTTAGAAAAACTGGAAAGCCAAATACCGTGTGTAACAAATGGGATGAAAACTGAAAGTGCTGTAATGCAATGATATAAATATATTTTACAACTCACTCTGGAATACAGACTTCAGAGTCGACCTCAAAAATTTTGCAGAATGGGGGGAGAGGTCCATAAAAGGGTGATAGGAAACAAAGGATGAAAAAATTCCACGTCAAGAGATTAAAGGTGATTATTGTCTATCTTCTAAAGGAAAAGAAGCTTATTGAAATATTGGTTAGTATAGAGAAGGCGTATTAGGAAATCTTCTCATAAAACAAGCCCACGAGAGCTTTCACTTACACTAATCAGTGGCAAATTTTAAACTTAATGCAAAGCACTTCTTCATTAAAATATTATTAAGTGTGGAACTTGTTTTCATAACAAGTTGTTGAGACCAAAGCTCATGGGGCTCTAAAAAGGATTTAGCTATTGATCAAGGATATCCAGAATTTTCATGAAAATCATAGAATAAATTTTAAACCCAAGACTTCAGTTAAGCGAATAGTCTGACAGGTTGGAAAATGCCACGGCTGAAATAATTTACAAAATAAATTCTAGCTTATTTAACAAAAGCAGCTGCTTGAAACCAAATACTGTTTCTCTGAAAAACATGTGTTCTTCTATCAAGTGCCCTCTAATTTAGAGATTACTAAAAAAAAATCAGATAGAGTTGATCTCCACAGCTTCTATTTACTTTTTCCTGAGAGCTGCTATATGTTCCTAAGTGTCTGAACAGTTTGTGAACTGAAGAAAATTAAAAAAAAAAAAAAAATCTTTTTTTTTTGCTTCAGGAAAGCTAAAAATAGATTCAGAGATTCAAAACTGTGAGCTTTTTCAGTGAGCGCACACTGTCAACACTAATTAACCTCTGTACTGAATCACATAAGTAACAAAAATGCTGAGGTATTTCAATAAGCATTTAAAATAGAGAACTAAATTAACATTATCCATATTTCCACCTACGGGTTTATATGTTGAGATTTTCACTGGTTTTTAAATAATAAATTGAGTAGAAAAGCTTAGTCTTCTCAGGCAAACCTCAGGCAAAAAACATTGGCATCAGATGCTTAGATATTGCTTACGATATTAGAAACACTTAGTGAGAAAGACCTATGATTAATTTTTCAGAAATGTACTTTTTACAGTGATAACATATTTATGTGATGACATATTATCGCAAGTAACAAAGCTGATTCCTTGACTTTAAAGTGTTCTGCTATGGAGCATTGACAACAGTGATCTGAATTTTACTGTCCAGTAAGGCGCTGTTACCGTTATAGACCTTCCCTTATAAATTGACCTGTAAAAAGATACTCAGATTTTTAGACTATGCAATACTTAGATTTCATGAACTTTATTCAAGGATAAAACACAAACCTGAGAACTTGATTATTTAAATTCTGTTAATTTACTCAGTTAAAATATTTTTCTGAGAGAAAGAACAAAATATCTCATTTTAAATTATTGGGGCTCTGCGGGAAAAAGAACAAATCTCATGAAGTAACCGCACCGTAAACTAAGGCACATCACAATATAGCAGCGAGGCACATCACAATATAGCAGTGATGTACAGCTTTTATTTATTTTGCCAATAAGAACATACATCTGGTACCAGCCCCTTTTATTTCCTGATGCTATTGCTGAGCTTTCCACGGTGCCGCAAGTATATGAGAAATGTCTGTCAGGCTGGAGAAACTAACTTTGGGGTAAGGATCCAACAATGTCTTATCTAAATCAACAGAGGCTTTAATGTTTTAAAGCTACAATTTACCAGGTAAAGGTAGTTCTACGCGGGTCTTCGGCAAGGTGCATTTCTTCATCTTCTTCACCTTTCTTCTTAACCTAGAGTTTAAAAAATAGATTCCTGCTATTATCACAGCAGTATATTGTATAAAGTATGTCTGTTTTAAAATAGTACTTTAAATTAATGACTAAGTGGTTGACATTTTGAAGCTAAATAGCACTTTTTGCAAAATGACAAAAAGCTTTCCCTGAATGCAGATTTCTAAATTAGGATGCAAAGTGAAAAAAGGATTAAAATTTCCCTGCACTACTTGTCATCATCCCGTCTGAATTTCGGTATGTCACCCATCAGACACATGCCTCTCCTACTAAAGAAATTTGCAGCCAGTCCATTTTTGTTTGCAATTGAAAGGCTTGTTCTTGACCTTTCAGCGTTTACGCTCAGCCAGCAGTCGCTTAATCTGCTCCTGGGCTCTGTAAATATTGTCCCACAGTTCGGTGTGCAACCTGAGCAGATCATCATGTCCAGGACGTGCAAGTGCCAATGCAAGTGAGAAAAGTAGCTCAGCTCTTAATGGTCTTTGTCAATAGCTGTTACAAAAAATACCCTAAAAACTTGCATTACTTTAAATAAAATTCGCAGACCAGGGACTGAAACCATCACTCCCCAATTTGTATGAGGTTTTTGCCTGGGACTTTTCTCGGACATAAAAATGCTTTCTCTTGGCACATCGGTAGCCCATATCATCTCGGAAGGAGGGGGGTGAGGAGGAAGGTAGCGCGTCTGATCTCGTGTCCTTGGTCCGACGCCAGCCTGAGCGGCAGCCGCGCAGCCACCCCAGCACAGCGGAGCAGGAAGGAGCTGTGGTTGGAGCTCATTACGGAGCGGCTAACGACTCTCAACTTCTGCTAGGAGCTCGGTTTGCCGGGGTTTTGGAACTGGCGCCCGGCTGTGATGCTGCACACGATGACGGGCGAGAGGAAATTGCCCTTCAACCAACATTTGTGCAATACAGGGCGAGCAAAGCGAAGGTTGGGATACCCGGCGAGCAAAAAGCGAAGGCTGGGAGTGGGTTGTTTCCATGTGTAAATCAGTGCAATAAGGCACTGCTTGGGAAGAGAACTGCTTGGGCTAAGGGCCGAAGCTGGTCCAAAAATTGAATGGATGCAAACTTGTAATGCATAAAGCCAGGCTGAGGGAGGAGGATTTCTAACCCTTAGAACAGCTGGCTTCTGCAACAGTCTTCAACAGAGAGCGGTGGGGCAAGCAACTGAAATGATTTTGACAATGAAGCTTACTGAGTTTATCAGAGAGATTTGTCCTCGGTGCTAAAG
This sequence comes from Phaethon lepturus, assembly GCF_000687285.1. Taxonomy (NCBI): domain Eukaryota; kingdom Metazoa; phylum Chordata; class Aves; order Phaethontiformes; family Phaethontidae; genus Phaethon; species Phaethon lepturus. The sequence continues at coordinate 40,880 of NW_010549655.1, forward strand.
AAATGAACCGAAAGCCTCAGGTCTGCCGCATACAAAAAAAGTCAGAAAAGATGACGCAGCTCTCGCGTACGCTTCCCTTCCCGCTGTGCCAGTGAGCACCTTCCTGCAAAGCAAAACCCAATTTCACCCAGGGTTTTAGTGCTGGTTTGTTTTTATTATCCTGTTTAAGGAGTGGGCTATGTGGTTGGCATTAATGAAAACGATTGGGTCTAACCCTACCTAATGTCTTCTTTCTAGCTACTCACACTTCTACATTTAAGGTGAATCTTATTGTTTGGCATTTAAGAAAAGAAGTCCTGTTCGTCTCTTTGCAGATGAAGATTTATTTCATTTTCAATACATTAGAAGTAGCCAGTTTGTTGTGCGTGTTATTAAAGACTGAAAGGATGATACAGAGAGGGCTGGTGTAGGCATCCTCGGGGCTGAGGAGGGACTGCAAGAGGAGTTGGGGCCGGTCCAGGGTTATCTCAGCCAGGTTTAGCTGGATTTGGTATCCAGAAGAAGGGAGAAGATATTTCTATTTCCAGAAATAGTATGTTCGGTTCTTGCGTGCTAATATTATGTTCATAATATGCTAATAGTAGTTCATTTGTGCAAGAAGATTCTAAGCTGTAGCGTGACACCTTAATGAGTTGTGCTGATTCTGCGCTGGAAGCAGCCGCAGCAAAGCCAGTCTGCCTCTGACCTTGGGGGAGTTGTCCTTGGCTTGGGTCTAATCTTCTGAGGCAGGATCCCAACATGTAAATAATCTAATCTTTTAAATTTCACTACCTTGACCAGGAAAAAGTTATCGGGCCTGACAACAGCTATCATGGCCTGATGTATCTAAATCCCTTGCGGGAGCTGGTAAGTGAATCCTATGAGAACATTTTGTTGTTTGTCTTAACCCACTGATGTGTGTGCTTGGAGCCTCTGTTTTCTTGTAGGCTATTTGCAGCAGACTTCTGTTCCTTGATCTCAGCTTTTAATAGCTCCCCAGGCAATAAATGCATTTCCTTCCTCTGAGTGTTTGCACGATTTCTTGTTCTGTAGATTAGCCAGGCACTGTTCGTCTCCTGTTCTACCTATTTTCCAACACACATCTGTACCAAATGAGTAACAGTTGTACTTCTTCGACTCATTTGTAACTGGAATAATGCACATTAAGGTTCACCATTGTCTTCCTCTCTTTTTTCCCTCTGACTTGTAGCATTATGTGGCGCTCTATTTCTCTTGGAAAGTTCAAAGTCAAATCTTATAATGTGCTCCTTCTTCAACTCTGGATAGAGATGTGCAGCCATAACTCCAGCTTAATTAAGTCTCCTTTTAGAGAAATTGTAGATGTTCTATGAATTTCATCATGACGTTGGCACATTTCACCATGTAATTTATAGAGATTTGTAATGATTCATTTGATAGGCATTGTCTGTGGATTTCAGTTCATCAGGGATCAGCACAACTATAATTACGCAGTAATTATTAAATAACTTATTCACAAATTGCTCTGCCACTGAAAGCAAATATCAGAGCAGTTGAGCAGCATCTAGTTCTTCTAGGCATGTGTTATATACCTACGAGAATTGCAGAGGTGGGGGTGCTTACTCTAAACACAGCAGTAACGCATAGATCAGGCAAGAATGTCTATAAATGACAATGAGACTTTTCTTCTGGAAAGAGTTGTCTATGCCTGTATTCCCAGAGCTGCAAGCAGCAGGAGAAGACTTTCACCCAGGAAACCGTACCGGAGGTTGACCTAGAGGTGGTTAGGTCAGGAACCCAGGTTCTCCCTGGGCAGGGAGAGCATCTCTACAGGCCGATCCAGGGCGTAATGGTCCCTGATTGCACAGGTATTATCTATTGGCCTATATATCGACTACAAACGTTAGCAGTTTGGTTAGGTACCTGAAGTTAATCTGAACTCTTCCCGGTCAGCCGCCTATGTCCAAGCTGCTGCTCCGTTGTAACTCAGGCAGATTCCTTTGTTTTCTTCCCGTTTTCTGATAAACAGGGTGATGAGTTGCCGAGCTACCTGCTGCTGCTGGCACTTCTCCTTAGCCCAAGGCAGCCCTGGGCACCCGTGGGACGTGGGGTCCAGCCCCAAGTCACCGCTCTGCGTCGGTGAGAGGAGAACGGGCAGAAATGTGGCTCTCGTGTACCAGGACTTGCATCCTTACAGACGAACTCCCTGTCTGACCCCACGTCAATAATATTTATGCAGAAATCATGCTCTGCTTCAGTGAATGAACTATTCATGTTGGCCAAAATATAAATGCACGATGCAATTTTAGTACACGTATGGCTAAGCGATACCTCTGACTGTACCAGAGTGCTGTAATTGGCATTTCTCCCTGCGCAGATCTTTATAAAAGAAACAGCTTTACCATATGCGTATAATATCTCCCTGTGGCAAGATACCCCATGGAAAAAACTGGGGAAAAAAGAGAATTACTTTTGTTGGTTACAGAGCACAACATTTTGTAGTGTTTCTGGCCCATAAATCTTTTATACAGCCCAGATCAAATGTGCATGTGTCAGAGCAAACGCTGCCAGGTGTATTGATCAAAGGTCTTGCATATTGAGGTCAGCTCTTTTGGGTGAGGCTGTCTCTCCCATAGGTTGCATATATCTTCCACTGCGTGCCAGAAAAAAAGAAAAGTCTACCTCTTTTCAGTGCCCAGGTGAAGTGCCGTCAGCCAGCAAGCAGCAGCATTTTTATATGTCGCTTGGTCTTTCCAAGAGAAGCCAAAGCGTGACTTAACAACGTACTCCAGCCTTGCGCGGGAGCAACACGCTCGCAGAGGGCTTAACCGGGCTGCAGGGCTGTGCGGGAGAGGAAGGTGTGTCCCAGAAGATTCCCGGGCATCCAGACTATATTTGTTGGAATTATGCATATTCAGAAGTGGGAGAAAATTAACAAACCAACCTGCCTATTATCATGAGCCTGGCAAAAGCATTTGTTTGAAGTATCAGTAGTTGCAGGCATACTGCTATGCACACAGTGGCGTGCATCGTATTGCATCTTTAATGTACGTTTTGCCTTATTTACTTCCAGAAATATAGCGACGGTTGTGCAGATTTAAAGAATGACCTCTGAGAACAAGAATATAATTATTGGGAGTCAGAGTAAGGCTAATCATATGTTTCTGATCATAGCAAAAATGCTAACAGATTTCTAGATCTACATTATTCATGAGCTTCCTATTTATACGTTTAGAACGAAAGACCAAGCTAAAGGGATGCAGACTACTTTGTCACTTTTTCTTCATTTTATTATGGTCTCAACAGCTGTAAAAATCATTAAAGCAGCAGTTTTCTCTGGAAAAATCTGAAATAGGAAATAAGGACTAATGAGCAAGTATTGTTTATCCTTTATAGGATAATGTAACTTGATAATGTAACTTGAACAACTAAATAAAACCATTGTATTTCATGTAACTTTTATTTCATGTAACTTTTGTGATGTAGACATAAATAAAAAGTTGACAGGAAATAGAAATTCAGTAGTTTCTCTGTTTGCTTCACCCTGGTTTTGTTGCCTGAGGCCCAGGCAGCACACAGGCGAGACGGCACCAGGAAAGGGGTGGGCAGACTCATTAGCAGCCTCATTAGACCCTTGACATCAACAGGAGGTCATATCCAGCGTCGCACCCCTGACGATCGCGTTCTCTGTCTTCACTGTTTCTTTGTCCATTCTGCAATTCAGTTATGCAGCTCTGTTCTGTAAACTTGGCTTAGAAGAACAAGAGGCCATGAAGGGTTGATTAAGCATTTAGATATTGCTTTCAGAAAACTCCTAAAATGTTCTTTTTTCTCTTCTGTGAACAAAGCCATTCCTTTTCCTCCATTTTAATTAAAAACACGCGATTTATTTTAAGGCTTTTCTTTTACAAGAACCTCCACTGCTGGTTACTACGCGCTGGCTGAGCGTCCCTGCCCACGCCGAGTGCCCTGCGCTTTGCGGAGAGCCCGCGCGTCGCGTGGAGGGGACCATGGCAGACTCTGACACTTACGGATCAATGGGCAAACCACAATATACACGTTGCAACGGGTGGTCAGGCAAGACGGGGACAGGCTAGGTTACAACAGGAAGCTTTCAAAATATTTCCTGTGGCTGATTGTGATTAAAATGGTTGCTTCTTTTCCCTTGTGGACGACGGTGCGTCTGGCTGCAGCCCCTCGGTCACGAATCAAGATGCTGCAAGTGTGGGAAGGGACTTTCACGAATCATATCCTCAACTGCCTTTTTCTGATAAACCTTACAGGAAAAAAATTGTAAACCATGTGGAATTTTTCATAAGCACAGGTCCTCAACCGAGATTGCAAATTGGCTGTGCCTTTTATTCTCTCTTGTTTTTGATAATACTCAACAGTGTCCTGTAACTGGATATGCAGCACTGAGGGAAACACTTTTCGATTTGAAACCCAGCAAGCCCGACTGATGTACCTTCTCCAAAGGCAGAAGAGTTGTTTGAGGTTTTCCTCATTTGCGGAAGTTCTTGCTACATTTCATAGCTTGAAAAACATACAAATCACCGGTTTGGTGTCCGTGACGTCTCAGGGCAAAAGCAGAGCTCCCCCGACCAGCAGCTGCTGGCTCCCTTCCCTTCCCTTTAACTCCAGAGCATCCCTTCTCTCGCGGGACGCGTTGGCTGCCGCGACTCTCCCCCGCCGCAGTCGGCCGCGCGCGCCTGGGGCTCCCCATGGAACAGAGTGTTTCTACCCGCTTTTGGAGTTCTTTGCCTTTTCTTGGCTTCTCTCTATGCATAGCCTTCACCGTCTCCAGACTCCTACCTTTTCTTTGCAACTAGCGAATGAATGCTTTTTGCTGTCCCTACGTAAGCGGCCCTTTGCGTGGGTTGTTCTACGCTTTCCTCTTAGACTTGCTTCGCAGGTGTTTCGTCAGCCACAAGTTGCACGGGGCCGATGAAGGCTGTGAGTGCTGAGGTCCCTTCTGAAATCTGCAAAGATTTCAATATTCAGGTTTATTTTTCAAATCTGAAAAGTTTCATTATTCGTTCATTCAAATTTATTTCTCTTCCTTGAAAGTTGTTGCTCGCTCTCGTTTTTGAATAGTTCAGGGCTTTTAAATCCCCGTGCGAAATCATACTGGTGGTGGGGCCTTAAACTAGCGCGTAATTTTTTGTGATGCTTAAAAAGTAGACTGCAATATGAATGGGTGCTTTTGCCAAAATCCCTTTGCTCGGGATAGGTTTCTCTGATGGATTCATTACCTCAAAGTACAGGCTGGAGTACTCTTCATTCCTGTGAACAGTAAAGTCTTGGGTGTGCATCAATGTCTTCTACATGTGCAACTGTTGTGGTAGTGGGGACGGAAGCTGCATACTCTTACTGGCTAGAATATCAAATGCGTGACCTTTATTATAAATATTATTTTCAATGTTTTTACTGAAAATATAATTTTTGCTTGTTTGTGGTTTACACCCCCCCCCGCAATCAAATGAAATTTAAAACATTTTTTTTCACGCTATAAAATAGTTCATCCTACATAAAACATGATGATTCATTCTGGAGTTATTAAAAAGTAAATACATTTTTTTAAATTAGTAGTCTCCAAAGTTAAAACAATGTGTTATTTTAGCATCCGTCTTTGATTTTTCATAAGAAAATAAAATTCCATTAGAATTTTAAGTAAAACTTTAAATTCATCCCATTACTTTTTGTGTGCCAGCTAAGAACACGTGTGGTGCTTAGGTCTGGTACTCCACAGAAGTGGATTTCAGTGAGTGCTCTTAAAACTTAACTTTCATTGGACTTCTTTTACAAGAATACACTAAAAGGTGTCATTAATGTGGTTTTCCACAGGCTTCAAAATATTCAAATATTTATTGAAAAACTTCTGCTCCCAAGCAAAACCAAACTCCTGTAGGCGTAGAGCAGTGAGGATTGCCAAATGATGGAGTGAGTAAACTACTTGGCAATTTCAGGTCTCAAATTCAAGGTTAATTTTTTTTTTTTTTAATTGTCTCGTAGACATTGAGCTATTAAATACTTACCATCCTGTAATAAAAGAACAAACCATTTAAATAAAATAAACCATTACTAGGCAATTAAAGTGTAGTAATTCAAACCTGTAAAAGAGCTCAAATTGCAATTGCAAAATATTAATGGTGGGTAAAAGACACAGAGTAAATTAAGGTCGTGTCTCTACCCAATCCACTTACATTTTCCATCCAAAAGATTTATTATTAAATATGTATTTCCATTTGTCATTGTATTCAAACAGTCTCTGGCTTACCAGGGCTTAAGAACCTTCATTTCAAAATAAATCATTAATCTTCAACGTAGCTGATAAAGCCAGGGGAGATTGGATTAAATAAGGCTGGTAAATTATCAAAGGTCATAAATGAAAATAGTTATGAGGGGTTTTTTTAATTAATTAATGTGTTTCTATTTAATTGCCAGTCGTATTTTGGACCAGTTATTGATTCCTCCAATGCGTAAGAAGTCTAAATATTATTACAGCAAAATCCAACAATTTTTCTGGTGCAGGCTGAAATGAAACAAGATTTTTGCATTCTCTTGTTACAAAATTCTCTCTTTATGATTATAAGTGTACTAGTCTGGTAGCATCATGTTTTGACATTTTCTCAGATGTAGATATTGCATTCTGATTAGATATGATGTTACCGATACCGAGTAAGCACCTATCCTCATCCTGTAATAAAATATATCATAAAGTTGTGCTTTCTCGTACACAGTGTATGTAAATACCATTCTACAGTAAATATGATTATCTAATCATACCTTTCAAATCATTTGTATTTATCTTATGAAAACTCAAGGGATTTTAAACAGAATATAAATAGCGAAACTGTTTAGAGTGTTGATGATTAATATCTAGACTGCAAAATACTAGAAAAAAATAGAATAACATTAGAAAGAAAAAACTAGACTATATGCCAATGCGTGTGTATCTTTTCTTGATTGTGTATCTGAATTCTCAGTCCTGCTAAGAAAATACTACCGAGCAGAACGGATTTCTGTGCTCTTGTGTGTGTCATATCCTTAAATGAGATTTCAAGAAACATAAGTTCTTAGCTAAAGGCAACCTGAGTTTGTTCTAGTAGTCATTTCACACTTGGGATCAAAATACCTGAAGAATGGCAGAAACCAATGTTACAACATTGAGGGCTACAGAAATCAATTAAAACATTTCATAGTTTCTGTTCATCATAGTTATTGTAAAGTAAGTTAGGCTTTCTGTTGCCATAATAATGAAGAATACAAAGAATTAAGTTATATCTCAGACTTGTATAGCATTGCTTTTTATTCCGAAAAACAGAACTTGAGTGGCATATGGCTTTCCTCATAATAAAGAATATTTTTCCTTTTTAAAAACTGGTATCCTCCTAACACTATCAATTGCACCAGCCAAAACAATTTCGTTTTGGACCAGCTGCAGAGTGATAAAATAAGCTATCTTTGTAATAGAAAATAGGGTTCATAGCTTTAACTCGAGACTTCTTTTGTAATGGTCCCAGTGATGGGGCTGGTGCTGAGCTCATGCTGGGAGGGGGCTCCAGGGAACTGGAAAGGAGCATCATCATTGTTATATGGCTGAAGAATGACCCTTCCCTAATGGATCAAAACGGTCTTTATGATGGCATTAGCACCCACTGCGAGCGACAGCCAAACGTTCGCTGGCTCCAGCGTCAGCAGGACTGCGCTCCCACATCTCCAGCCGAGGAGCGCGGGGAGAAGGCGGCTGCCCCGCGGCTGCGCGGGGATGCTGCTACGTGGGAACGTGACTGTGAAGCCACTGGGTGGGCCCTGTCTTAATACGGCGCGGGGTTGGATCGGTTCTGTGTCTGCGGTTTTTAAAGACCTTGATTTGCAGTGGCTACCCTTACAGTCTGCATCCACCGGAAAAAATATATATTATATTTTAAATGTTGTTAATAGGAAATTAATTGCAATATTTAGAGTAGAACTGGGCTTCAGAAGTGATATCCACTTCTGAAAAAGTGAAATATGAAAAGTGGAAAAGTGAAAAAGAGACAATTTTTTTTCTGTTACCTTGAAGGAGGTAATTTTTTCAGGGACAAAACCATCTCAACAGGCTAAGAATGCCAAGTGCTGAGTCTGGTTCCTTGACGCGTCTTGTCATTTCAAATTTATTATTAGAAAACTTAGTAAATTCACTGTATAAAATGCAGAGACAGAAAGCAGCAGACGAAGACTGAGGGGTTTGGCAAGGTACCAGAAATGGGAATGTTGTCAAAAGTTCTGTATTTTGTTTCTAGCTAACCCATAAAGTTGACGTGGGGGCACGGGGGAAGGAAGGGGAAGGGGAATAGGTAATGACGACTCCTCTCCTTTGAGTTTGTGCCAGGGCAAGGCACGGAAAAAGAGAGAGGAGAACGAAGGCGTACAGCTGGTCCCATTGCATTCCAGTTTTCTCCAAACTTCGTATTTTTTCTTTCTATCTTCACCGTTGCCTTTCCCTTCTTGGATTTAACACTGTACTAAGGCTTGAATAAAAATCCTACCAGGATGTGAGCTGCGGCTCCAAGGGGACCGCGCTAGAGACCCTCACCCGCAGCCTGGCCTGCGACTCCGCTAGTGCTGTGCAAATAATAAATCCGCTCGCAACACCGAAGGGGTTGCGGTTACATCATCTTCATTAAATGCTGTGAGCAATTTTTGGTTTTACCAAATTTCTTTTTAGACAAATTTTGTCTTAAACTTGCAACATGGGAAATCTTGCAATATTTGCAAGTGCAGACTGAGATTTTGGTAGTTTTTATCTTCTGTCCTTCATTGGCACACCCTTCTGTAGGAGACAGCAATGTTTTGTAACTGGAAGCATCAGGCACCAATTTGAGATCCGTTACATTTCTGAACTCTTTTCACACACTGCAGTTTAATACTGAAATTGTTCCTGTTACTGAAGTAGTAAATTCCACAGGAGAAACTGTATTCTGGAAAATACTGATCATACTCTTTGTGAGATGCCATAACAATTATGTTCCAATATAATGACACTGCGCTGTGCGGTGAGTCGCTATACTCTGTCCCAAGTGGCCGATGAACTCAAGTCTGTGAGCAGTGGAGAGGGAAACGGGGCTTCGTTAGCGGCGGAGAGCGTGGGGCTAGTCATAACTCATGAAAAAGCATGTTTCAACTGAAGTGTGCTGGTGTCAGTGGTGACGACGCACCCGTCACTATAGCGTCTGTGCATTTTTAAATGGAAAGACGTGACAAATTTCCAGCGTGTGCACCGTGGGCAGTCCCGTGTCTGCTCTTGGCTGCCGGTGGGTTTGGGAGATGGGAAGAGGAGGTGGGGTGCTTGCTTGGGAGGCCGGTATGGTTTTTATCTGAGAGTTAGAGGCTCGTAGGCTGGTTTTCTGCAGGCAGCAGACTGGAACAATGCGTTGTTTACTTTTTCTGAGTTTTTCATATTCTCTTGGGGAAGAAAAGGTTGATTTATGCTATTAAGATGCTGGGACTGGGAGGACGCCTGGGTCAGTGAATCTAATCCCCTTATACCACGGGCTGCTCCGTCGTGTAATCCCTTCCATAAACTAATCAAGTTTCCCCTCGAAGGAGCTGGTTTTCCTTTGCGCAAGCTCTGGTGAGGAGGCAGGGTGAGGACGGCGAGACTGTAAAGGCTGCAGACCCACTTCTGATTTCCGAATGCATTTGCTCTCGGTTTATACCCGTTTGTTCATGTAAACAGCGGCTGATGAATTACTTGGTTCCTTAATCATACACTAGGAAATTTTCGAGGCAAATAATTACAAGTAATTGGCATCTGTTAAACCAATAACCAGTTTTTATTTACCTGCTTATTTTTACCTGCCTACATCCTTTAATAGCTCCTTCCACCTCGTATTTTTCTCAAGCCCTGAATGCCATGTGTTGTAGTTGTGCACGCTTACCTTCCTTGAACATATCTCTAATTCTCAGTCCTGCTGTACCTGCTGTCCTCCCCTCCCCATGAATTTACTGTTATTTTGATAATTTTATGTGTGAAGTTATTTAAATCCCTCTGATCTGAGTATCCTGCGCTGATTGAATTTTGCTTTCACTTTGGTCTGGCAATTTCCATTTCCATTTTGTTACGCAGAATGCTGTCTTTTAAGCTCTAGCTAAAACTGAAGAAAAAATTATTTTTATCTCCCTGCTTAATTTCTCTACCCTACGTTTGTGAACAGAGGTGCTTTCATTTTTCTCAAGGTATCTATGGGGCTAAGGAGTACTTTGCAGCAGATTTGCTGTGGTTTCCTTTCCAAGGTGCCGTTCAGCTGCACATCTGGGCAACTCCCACTTCATCCCTGCTCTGCTGTGTTCCCCAGGTGTAGCTTCTTTACGGCCAATTCTTTTTGTTCCTTGTAATTTTCCTCCTTGTGCTGTGGAGCCTTTCATGGGGTGGTTTCCCATTTTGTGAAGAGGTTTTCTCTGCAAGCTTTTTTCCGCCTGGGATCAGAAAGGAATTTCTAGATACTATCTCTTTCCTTTTGGTAAAAGGCAACGTTAAATGTCCTTGACGTTAAACTGCACCTCCTTGTCCCAGCTGTCTTTAGTAGCTTATATTCTCCAAAGATTTCTCTTCTGAGGATTAGAGCTGTAGTTACAAGTCTGTGGGGTTTATTCCTCCGCTTTATTTAAACTCTCTCAACTGCTGATTCTCTAAGGCCAGATTATTTCCAGCAGTCAGCTCTAGCATGCGCTGACCACTGCCAACCAGAACTGATTTTAAAAGAACAATAAGTGTTGTTTCTTCCCGTGACAATGTGGTACAGATACCTGCACGCCTTACCCCGCACTTCCCCTTCCTTCACCTCTGCAAAGTCGGGCTGTTACACCGGGACCTGTGGCTGCATTTCTCTGTTTTAAAACCCTCTCCTTGTCTTCATCAACATCTGACTTTGCAAATAAATAGATTTCCTCGCGTTGGCCCAAAAAGACTTTTCTCTACCTTTCTCAAAGTAACATTAACCCAGGCAGTTTGTCTCGCCCATGCTGCCATCTCGCACTTCTCTCTCCTCCGGCACAGCGCCGGCGCAGGATGCAGCTCTCCTCCCGGAGCGCTCCGCTCCCTTTCCCCCCGGCCCCAGCCCCGGGCGCGCGTGGTGACGCTTGCCCCCTCCGGGGCTGGTTGCGTGGCTTACCGGCAGTGTTGTTAGCTCTCCCCGGCCGTGTTCGGTGTCAGGCTGTGGTTTGCACACCCCCCGACAGCCCCGCTTAGCTGACTGCTGTTCTCAGCGGCATTCGCACCTCTGCCGTGCGCCTCACCCATCTGCCATCGAACGCTTTATTTGCTGTCCCGGCTGCGCTTACCGTGGTTTCTTTCTCCTCCTGCGCGCAGTTGCAGAGATCTCTTGCGCTTCTCCCAGCCTTCCCCCTTCTTCTTCCCAAAGCTGCCCCGGCCTCGCCCCGAGGGCCGCTGCCGCCGGCCCCGGCGTGTACCAGCCCGTCTCCAAAAGGTGCTTCATGACTTCCGCAGGTTTGTCTCTAAAGTTTGTCTCTAGAGACAAAGTTTTTTGTCTCTAAAGAGACAGGGCAGGGGCTTCTAGCTCTGCGGAGCTCTGCGGAGCTCCACCGTCGCTGGGGCGTTCCGCTTTCCACGCCGACGTCTCTGGCAGCGCCCCAGGCGTTCCCCGTACGGTCGGTGGGGTATTTGTAAAGGGAGCTGAACCTTAAAAGGCAGTAAAAGGTACGTTTGTACACTACTTTAGAAAAAAATTAAACTCTTGTCTTTCATCAGCTTTTGCTTTTGCTCTGTGCAGGAGCACAACCTTATGTCGTGGAGGACACCTTTTTTCCTAGACCGTTGGAAACATTTTGTCGTATTGCATTTTCCTTTTTCCGCCCTTGAAGCACAAGCAGTGCTCCGTGGCAAAAAAAAGCCCGCCCGGGGCAGTAGGCTCTGCCCTGGCAGGGTTCTCGCAGGTTCCCCGTGCAATGAGACGGCAGCCAGAGCCTTCATGGTGCCTCCCACACGCCAAGCAGAACCGGTGTCTCAAGCAGATAGGTTGATTCAAAAGCCACAAATACATCGCTACGGCTATTGCGCAGCTCCCTAACCCGTGCTAATGTAGCGAAGTCCATGTTTTCTGAAAAATTAGACATTGCTGAAATCAATTTAGTTAATCAGACCTCACTGTACCATCACTATTTCTGTAGCTTTATTTCTGGGGAATATACTAATATATATTTTTTTAATATA
>NW_010549656.1:0-26284 GCF_000687285.1 Phaethon lepturus
TAATTATAATTATTAATATTAAACATATTTCAAACTAGGTGAAAATAAAGTCTCACCAAATGACACAATCTATCTCTTCAGAAAAAACACAATGTTTAGTATTATCTAACATTTTTTAAGAGCTTGCATAGAAGACAAAATTCTGCTCCTTTGGACTGTTAAACAGTATGCAGTGACTGCAGACAGAATGTAAATGTTTTGTTTATCCTTTCATATATAAGCCTTTTTTAATAAGGAGTTTCATACTTTATGACACTTTTAAGTTTACTGCTTTATGCTGAGTCATGGAGTCTTGGCTGTCATTTATTTTCAACTAGAGATTAAATATCCTGTTTGTAATTATTAGAAAGTAAACTCTTAAAAAGCATTAGAAATCTGTACAGGCAGTTCTGGCTGCTATTCTGTAAACTTTTCCAAATAGTTTCTTAATAGAATGTGTTCACTTCCACACAAGTCTGAATATGGATTTAGTTACCAAAAAATTATTTTTAATGTAAATTAAATCCATCTTTATAGATTTACAATGAGCAAATCCACATACATCTTAGAGAGCATGTAAAAATGCAAAGCAACATGGAAGGGCATGTTTCATAGCTCCCTTACTTGACATTTATATGGTAAAAAGTTAGGGTTATTTATGTTTACTGTAATTAATGACAATAATTTATAACAGCTGAAATTATTTTAACTATATCACCAGAGCCAATTCAGTGAATTTCAGGCTAAAAATTGCTAACATTTTTACTGCTTTAGTATCCTTGCATCTGCATTTTTACAACATTGATAAGAGAGAGGAAACAAATGCTACTTTCCAATTCAAAGAAGCCCTGACATCAAACTAGTATGCTTCTCTGACAGAGAACCTCTGCTCTTTTATAGTCACTTTTATTCCAAAAGAAACAAAATGTACTGAAATGTTAAATATGCACTCAGCCAAAATCTAATCTTTCTTTGAAAAATTAAATTGTGGGTTTATACTGCATCTAACAACATTCCTTTGTAAATGACAGAGGAAAAAAAAATCAGATTTAGGAGGAATTGGTAGACTCAAAATACTCAACTGCTCCTGAGGAAATGAGGCTCAGTTTACTTCAAAGTCAGTTGAAATAACCTGAACTGCTATCCTATACAAAAGAAAGCAGAGCATATCTTCTCTGAATACTTTTATACTGAGATTACTTCCATGTCAGATAATGGGAAACAACTTTACATATAACTATACTGCCATCAAACATGGAACATCAACTCTGGGGCTTCTGAACCAGCCTTACCACTGCATACCCATGGAGGGAAGTTAAGTGTCTATCCTATGCTGTTGAAGACACTAGATTGTCAGTGACCAAGCAAAATGGTTCTAACACATCCCAGGTACATCCCATGTGAGCTGCTGTCACACCTTGCAATTACACTATAAAAATAACCTCAGCTTCTTACTGCCCCAGTTACAGACACAGTAATTTTTCTTTACAGGTGCATTGTATAGTAAAGAGCAACTGTCTGCAACATAATCTTTTACTGCAACAGCAAAGTGTATCACTCATTCCTGGAGAAATTTTTAACCTGGGTTAGAACACAGTTCAATCATTGACTTTCCCAAATTTCAGATTTAACTTTAAGTTGGAAGCATGTGATATCAGGGAACATAACTAAGCTAACATGGAAAAGTTGCAAAAAATTAAATAATAGGGCTATCACATTTTAATTAATTGTGTAAGTTACCAATATTAAGTTCAAAACTCTTTGGATCACAGCTATGGGAGGGATACAAGAAAGAATGACATAATATTAAATAGAAACTGCACAGAAAAGAATTTCCTGAATATTTCTTTAGTGAAGTGGGGGATTCTTCTTTACTTCTTGAAGTGGGGGATCTCAAAAGCCTGAAATTTGTAAATAATGTGTCACATATTTCACAAATGGAACTTTGAAAGTAACGTCCAAAATTACCTTGGAGTTTTACAATGACTAATTTGATAATTTCTGTAGGGGAAAAAAAATATTTTTAAAATGTATTTCACTCTGCAATTTGGTTATGTGATTTAGGCACCTAATCCTTTCTTTGTTTGGAGGCAGATTGGTGCTTTCATCCCAGAATTTTTGTAAGGTACTTCTGCAATTTTTCTATGCCTAGAAAAAAAATGGAAAATATTTTAGGAAAACTAATATATGACATAATACAAGGGAAGTATTTCCCTCCAACTACAGTCAGGAGTCATCAAGCTGATTAACAATCACAATTCCCAGATGTTTGCAGACATCACTGAAGGCATCACAGATGCTGAAAGACAAACAAGGTACATCTATGTGCACCATTAATTAGAAGTAATTACAAATGGCATGAATGCCATCTTGTTTGTAGAGCTCAGATTTTAACAGAGGCTTGTAGGACAAAGGCAGTTTAGAATGTAAGACTAGACATGAACATAGAATATAGGTTGTATGGAGGGAAACTTCGGATACTAGACTGAAGTTCAGGAAGACGTATCTTTTCATATATCTAGTCACTGTCTTTTTGAGTCCCTCCAGCTTTAAGGTCACTTTCACCACCTCAGCACTATAGTGAACCCTTAAATGGAGCATGGCAAGGATGTGTTCACATCTGTTCTAAAGGATAAGTGCTAAAGGGAAAAGAAACCAAAGAAAATGCAGATGGAACGTTTGAGGAAAAGAAGGATGATGATCAATAGGAGACAGTGAGCAAAAATCTTCAGAGAGCTCTGTTTCAAGAATGGCTTTGAACTAGGAAGCAGATCAACTTGTTGTGTACAAGTGCTCAGTATGATATGCATAATAGCAAATGAGGGAAGAACTGTCTCAGTGGGTGTTGATTCTTCAACAACAATGCACTCAAATATTTCTGAACTACAAAGCAATACATCACATATCCAGTGAAAAACAAAATCCAGAGACATGATTATATATAGATGTAACCTCTTCCTCTAATGAAGAAGGGACTCTACCAGGTGGTGCTGATGGATGAAGAAGGGGACATTATAATATCCCAACACACAGTTTGCAACAACTTCTGGATAGTTTGGCTTAGTAATTAAGTGAATTATATTGATCTTTGGTTTTGAGACCAACGACACATACACCAAACACTATTTTAGGCGTTGGGTTTTGTTTTGTTTACAATACAAACATCTACATCTCCTCTGTCTGCTAGGAACGGAAAGGAGTCCGACAACAATTCATTCTACCTAGATACATACTGGACTTATACACAAGTATAATCAAATATTTTTATAGCCAAGAGTCCCAAGCTATTCAGCAGATTAGTTGTTAATATCCTCTGTAATATTAGTTTTGCCAATGTTTCTGAGTAAAGTGAAATTCAGATTTAAAATAAATCTATGAGAGGCAACTTCTTTTTTCTTTAATCTTCACATGACACCCTTGGTATCTCATCCTTCTTTTCCTGATGTCTTCACAAAGCAGATGATCTGTGTCACTGAGGTCACTCATTTGCCATTCCTTTATTTTTCATAACTGAGTTTATTAGTGTGTAATTTCTGTTTACCTGTATATTCTCTGCACCTATAATGTTTATTGTGTTATACAAAATGTTCATCTGCACTGCATCTCAGTAATTAATTTATCCCAGCAGTATTGTTTGCTGAAAGTGAAGTACTGGTCCTCATTTTCAGAAATTATATATTACACCATTACTTAAGAAGTGATGATCCTCTTCCCTTTATCTGAGTTTATGACCTTTAATTTTCCATTGATAAGTTGTTTTACTCAGGTGTTTCTTTAATCTTCAAAAACATGTACTGACCACCCTTGCAACATCTTTCAGTTTCAATTGCCATTTTCCATATGTTTTTAATAGATCATCTGACTGTAATTAATCTCCAGGAGTTTTTCTGCACTGACCTGCTACACCAACTCCCTGCACTGCTGTTCTTGGGGCTCTCATTTCCATTTATCCTTGCCAGCCTCATCACTGTTGATGCTGCTTGTGCATGTTAGTCAGGCCAGACGGTGTACCATCTTGAAGGATCCACCCTGTATGTCATCTAGCTAATTAGGGAAGCTCAATTTCTAAGGCAACAGCTTGCAGTGTCTGAAGGATCTTCTGTTACAGACACCACCATAAATCATTATCCAGAATGACATTAATTAATTGGTCTCTTCCCAGGATTTACTCTGTTTTGGCAAAGACATCACAGCATTTCATTTATACTAGCTCTCCTTCCTCTCCAGTTTATAATCAGCTCTATTGAGGAATCCTAAACTTTTATTATTCATATTGAAGACAAATAATTTTACTGCCTGTTTCTGAATTATTAGTCAATGCTTCGTCATGGGCTTGTGGTCCTTTAGTTGCTCAACTGACTGGCTCCTTCCCCAAATCTTCTCATCACTGTTCACAATGTATCTGGAAGGCTTTGGGATTTCCCCAGTAGTGCATTCTCTCATTTTATGGTTGAACTGTTTCTTTCTTGGAAGGGAGACAAAAAACTTGTAACATAGACAAGTTTCCTTATTCCTTTACGACACGAGCAGTCGTGAACATCAGCCTAATCCCTGTCTTCTTCAGTACCTTGCACTTTCAAAACTGTTCCTGCAGTCACTATTTGCTTTTGAATATGAAAAGTTGAGTATGTAACTCCTACTTTAGAATGTTAAAACAGCAGCCTTAGGGGACTTAATGCAACACGCACACATCCTTCTACACACTCACACCCACCCCGCAAAAAAAAAAAAAAAAAGGAACAAAATTGTGGAAAACATGGGCAACAGGAAATATCTCTAAGGAAAAAAAAAAAAAGAAGGCTTGCTGGAATGTAATAATAACGAAGCATTTTGGTTTGCAATGGCCAAACTTAGCTTGTCAATTCTATTACGTACATTTAAAGTTAACTTTAGATTTAGCCCGATCACTAGAAATTATTGCAACTTGCTGGTTAATTGTTAAAATAACCTTTAGAAAACCACGTCTTATATTATGTTCTAGTTTCAAGGTTACTATGAGACACAGGAACACAATATTTCTATGAGAAATAGAACAGTATTATGTAATACCTCAGTGTTCATGGGCATCTGAGTTCTGCTGCTGGTGTATTGTTTGTGGTGTGGGTTTTTTCTACCCTCATTGTTGAGATTGTAACTACCCTGTTTGCAGCCATGGTAACCACACATGCAAATATCAGGACATAATTGCAAGCCTTTTTTGTGAGTGGATCATTACATTTCATTACTGACTGACTAGCCAATAATGCCAATGTATATTTATTTAGAAAATCTTAGTTTAAATAAAATAATCTTATTTCTAAAATACAAAAATTATCATTTAATTACATTTATATTATGCAGGATATTTAATTTATGTTATTTGAAAAGTTAACGATGATAGTGGTACCAGCAACATTTATTTAAATCCACATTGTTGGTACAATCAGTTTCACAGTATGACGGATTTTATTATATGGCAGACATAAAGCTTTCTGAAATGGGTTTCTATAGGTCAAATTCTCAAACAAACATTTTGCTTAAATACTTGTAGGCATTTTCAATTGACAGTCAAAATTTTAAAAAGCTTTGTTTTTCCTCTTATTTCAACCACTAGCACAAAATAAGTACTTTAAAATGTCAACCCCCCCCCATTTCACCAGAATTATTTGTGACTTTGACAAGTCCATTACAATTATCAACAACAACAACAATATTAATAAAAATGGTGTTTGCTGTTGTTTTTATACTTTCTGCACCAATAATATACACCTTTAAGAAAAGTGCCAATAAAGGATGACAGTGTGGTATTGACAGAGAAAACAGTGATGAAACCTTTTGATGTCAGTCATTTAAACTCTGGGATGGAGAGCACAAAGTTAAACCCGAATGTGAAGCCTTCAGTTTTCTGAAGGCCTATTGCATAGTGTATATGTTCAATAAGTAATCAAACCTGATCAATAGGAAACTTTAAACACAAAGGTGAACCTAAGCTTTCCTAATGACCTTCCATTAAAATGTGCAGTGTGTCTGCTGTGAGTTGATACACATAACAAACAATCACTTCAACGTCTATGGCACTTTATCACAGATCTAAATATAGTTCCTTTTTCAAGGGGCAAAAAGAAGGATTTTTTTCACACAGCCAGGTTTCCCAACAACTAAGGAAAAAGATTCTCTTCTCTTTCCCCAGAGTGTGGCTCAAGCACCAGGCTACAGGCTGCTCTGGCTGAAAACATCCATCTTTCTCTTCTTGAAATGGACCACTGTGCAGAAAATACTGTGAAAAAGAGTGAACAGAGCAAGATTACTGTAGCAGGAGATTGAAGCTTTGGTACCAAGTCCCACATATGCTTTGCTCATCACGCCTAATGATTAGTTTTTGCCATAGTGCTGTTCTATTACTCCTAATTTATCTACTGAATACTTACATACAAATTAAAAAGCAAACTACTCCAAAACCTAGCAGATTATAGTAAAATATATTTAAGGCATAAAGATCATAGATATCTAAAATTCATAGAGCTGGATACACAAGATATTTTTTCCAAGTATTGAATTGTCAATGCATAAATATAGAGGAGCATTAGAGCATATTAAGAATCCAGTAGATGATAAAATACACTAATTAAATAAGCTGTAGTAAAAACATAAAGGTCTGCTTTAAAATACTAAACTCTGAAGTTGATCAGAATATGAAATATAATAAAAAAATTCTTGAGGAAAACTTTAGAATAGAAATTTATTAAATACTGATTAACAAAATTAAGAAGTATGTCACATATATGCAATTGGTAAATCTTAGAGGAATATTACTAAGTTTAGAAAAGACATATTGTGTTTAAAGTGCTATCCAATGTGGACAAAAGCTTTGAATTACTTTATGTGTTTTACAGATATGTTAAACTTTCAGTTTGCTTGTAATACCAAATTTGACACAAATCATAATCAAATGTGGGTTTTTTGAGTATTTTAGTTCACATTTGTTTCTCTACCAAGTAACTGATTAATTATCTTTTCTCTTAACAACTTATAAATTTATGACTGATACAATAATTTGAGCACATAATCTTATGTGTTTTGATTAATTACTTACAAGTAAGATCTGCCAAAACAAAATATAGGTGGAAATTATGATGTAGGGAAAAAAGGGAAAAAGAGCTTAGAAACTTCTGCTTATTATGACTTATCTCAGCAGTCCTTAAAACGGTTTGCAATATATTTATTAAGACATTTCCAATTATTTTTCTTTTATTCTGAAGTATAAGCTCTATACTAGCCATTCAAAATGTGCTGATCTGCCTCAAACCTTGTGGCAAAGAGTTTGTTTTCAAATATTTAAAACAAAAAGTATGAAAAATTCAAGTATCAGTATGTAATTAAAACTTTTAAAAATTAAAATATAAATTTGGTATTTAAAATATGTTTATTTTGAAATTAAATTAATTGCAATCTTAATTGCAATTAAGAAAAATTGAACCATTCTTTTCTTAAACAAAGTTATCTGAGTTCTTTGCAAAAATATCATTGGCAAATCAAGACTGGTGAATTTTATATAATCTCAACAAACTTTTGTGCGGAAAAAAGAATACTGCAGCTTTCCCAGTGTTCACTGGATTACTTTTCAATCTTCCATTACTTAAAAATGATTTAGTTGATGTTTATTCTGGTTATTTTGTTCTTGCTCCTAGAAGCAGTACAGAATCTATGATACCATCACCAGTCTCTAAATTCATATTACACTGTGTGAATATAACATAGCACAAGCAAACAGACTCGATATTCCACAGATGACTTAATATTCAATACATGATTTGTTCTGCAAAATAATTTTCTTTCATCAGAACTTCATAAAGATAAGAAATCTAAGAAGGAAAACTGTTTGTTTGTAAAATATTCACAGTAATAAGTAAAGAATAAAAAGCTATCTTCATTCCATCTGGAAATGTTCAAAATTGGAAAATATAGAGGAAGTTGTCTATTGCATCCCTACATTCCTATCGAAAAATCAGAAGTTTAAACCTAGCAAAGATGTGCTTTGTAAGATGTTATTTGGAATTATTCACTAACACACTCACACTCTTGTTTATTTAAAGCTATCTATATTCCCTAGTTCCTATACTTTCAGAGTGCAAAGAACAAGATCTTCCAATACATTACAGTGCTGACTATTGACTAAGCCAATTTATACAATCATTGTATAATAAGCCAATTTATACAACCAATATAGCAATTTATGCAATGATATACCAATTTATACAACCTTCTAGACTTTGCTGTATGGAAAACAATTTTGATTCCCACTACGCATGTTTAAACACTTCTGCCTGTACAAATGGGTAGAAAAGATGCTAAGGCACGTGGAGGACAACGAGGTGGTTCGAGACAGCCAGTGTAGCTTCATCAAGGGCAAGTCCTGCCTGACCAACATAGGGGCCTTCTGTGATAGGGTGACTACATCAGTGGGCAAGGGAAGAGCTACCCATGTCACCTATCTGGACTTCTGTAATACCTTTGACAGGGTGCCCCACAACATCCTTCTCTCCAAAGTGGAGAGATACGGACTTGATGGGTGGACTGTTGGGTGGATGAGGAACAGATTGGATTGTTGCATCCAGAGTGGAGTGGTCAAGGGCTTAATGTACAGATGGAGATCTGTGATGAACATTGTCCCTCATGGCTCCGTACTGGGACCAGTACTCTTTAATATCTTCATCAGTGGCATAGACAGTGGGATCAAGTGCACCCTCAGCAAGTTTTCAGGTGACACCAAGCTGAGTGGTGCAGCTGACACACCTGAGGGACAGGATGCCATCCAGAGGGACCTGGACAGGCTCGAGGAATGGGCCCATGTGAACATGATGAGTTTCAACAAGGCCAAGTGCAAGGTCCTGCACCTGGTCTGGGGCAACCCCCAGTGTCAATACAGGCTGGGGGATGAAGGGATTGAGAGCAGCCCTGGTGAAAAGGACTTGGGAGTACCAGTGGATGAAAAGCTGGACATGAGCTGGCAATGTGGGCTTCTTACTTTGCCTATATTCTTCTTCTTAAAGCCCCAGGGTTTTCTAGTAGTTAACTATCTTATGTTAATAATACTGAAACGCCATTGGACCTTGAACACCGATCAACAGTATGAAGCACAAGGCCTCTTAGTCACTTTTGTTAAAGGGATAACATCTGTAGAGATCTGCCTCCTTATTCCTAACTGTAAAAAGCTTTCCGAAAAAAGCCTTAGGTGTTCCACCTGTTTCTTGCTATCATTATTATTGTGTAGATGCCTCAGAGTATGTTATTCCGTGCTCTGAAAATAGAGGCAAACTAAAAGAAGGAAGTGTTGTGGTATTTTTTCCCCTCCTAAAAAGTTCACATTACTATTTAGTTGGATCATATCTGTATTTCATGATCAGTTTTGGATTTTCATGCAGTTTCCCAAACATAATCTGTTCTTAGATAACCTAATCTAAGGCCTTGCTTTCAAGAAATAGTTAAAGGAATACAGTGCTAGTCTTGTTATCTGCTATGTTGCTAATTATTCAAACATATAGTTACAGTAGTGACACAAGAAGACCTCCAAAAGTACTTTCCAAGCTAGGTTTTTCTTTGGAAAATCTTGCTATGGAAAAATAGTAAGAGTTCAAATCTCTGATGGGGTAAATTCCAGGACAAATAAAATAAAAATCAAATATATACAAATTATTTAATGCACATATAAGCAGTGAATAGAGAAACTGCTTGGAACAATTTAAGAAAATATGTACACAAATATATAAAAAAATATTAAAAAATAAGGAACATATTTACTATCAAATAGAAGTTGTTATAAATCACAAAGATTATTCTTTTTCACTAGTAACTACATACTTTAACTGAAAAGCAGTTGGAAGGAAAATTTAACTCTTCCTTTTTCAAAAAGACAATTTATCTTTATAGATATAAAATGGAAAGAAAATGAAATAATCATCAAAGAAACAAACTGTAACTTAGAAATTAAGCCAGTTGCATAAATAATAATTATCAATGCTTTTTAGGAAGTAGAAATGTTTCTTTGAATAAATTCACACCTTCTAACTCTGAAAAATAGGTCAAAAGATTTTCAAATTCCTATGTTAAAACCACAACTCTGAGCTGAACTAGGCAATGTGTATATTCTTAGAAAAAGCTCTTTCAATAATGATTCCTGAAACTATGCTGGATTTGTTGGTAAGTGCTTCCAGTGATAAATACCTTACTTAGCATTGTACACATTATTTCTAGGGTAAGAATGTACATGGATTTCTAAAGTATAATTCCAAATTTCAGTTGCATCTTGTTATATCTTCATTTAATATATTGACACTTTCTAATATCAAGTTTCTGTTCTCCAGGTAGGTCCTGATAAATAAAGATCAAGTATCTACTTGACTTTCAATTTGTTAATCAAAACAGGAGTAGCATATGACAACTTCTGCTTGTGGCCTACACTCTTGATGAAACATCAGTTGGCACGCTTTATTACAAAATACATTTGTCCACACTTCATTCCTTAGAGCATTATTCTGTGTCCTTCACATGTTCCTCACAATCTTTTTGGTTTTGTCCAAATTTATCAATAGACATTTAACGATTAGGTAAAAAAAGGAAGCAAAAACATTATAATGCATGCAACTTGATAACAATGGATAAAGAAAACAGAATGTGTACTGGATGTAAGAATGTGAATAGGAAATTAAAGTGGAATAATAAAAGATGGGGTGAAAACAAGATAGAGAACAAACAAAGTGAAAAATGCAGAATGTTGATGAGCAATTAGCCAGATGCCAAGACTATGTGATGCCTCAAAAGTAACCTTTACATGTTTTTCCATGTAAAAGAATGGTTCTCAGGAGGAATTATACAGAAAAAGTGATACAAAAAGGGTTTCAAGAGAGCACTAATGCAACTAAAGAAAACATTGATAAATGAGTATAAGAACAGACCCAAACCACTGTTCAGAAGTGGCTGTCTTATCATCGAGTGGTATCTTCTTTGTACTCCACACATACAGTCACACTTAAACACTCACATTTAGCCAAATGATTACTTTTAAACATTCGATTTCTGAAAGAAACTTGTTTAACAATTAGACTGCAGATAGCAGCCAAGCATTTCATATACTCAGTTCTGAAAGCTTACAAAATTCTTGGTTGTGGGCATTGTTAAAGCCTTCACTTTTTTTTACAGATAGACAGCAATTATGCCAAACTGATTGGAGTACTCTGACTGCAGTATCCTGTTCATAATTACTGCAGATTAGCTGTCACATAGTAAAGTGTTATGATCTGGTCAAAACAAGCATTCACAATTTAACTAGATGTAACACACGATAACGAAAAAAAGAGTCACTGTTTATTCTGGCATTGCGTTTAGGATATCCCTTGGTATACCTCTGTAATTTGGAGCCGCTTAGTAATAGCACAGATGAAAGGTTGTTAATCAGATTCTGATGAGACAATAATCTCCAAGTTTAAATTTAAAGAATTTTGAAGAGGATTTTCTGCTGACAGATAAATGGTGGATCCATACTGTCAGGTCCAGACAAGACATGACTGATAGACCTATACGCAAACAGTTAAGATGGTTTTAAAACAGCTCTGGAACTCCTATGTCAAACATCTTCTCTGTACAACAGCATGGTTTATAGCTACTCAAGGTTGTACTAGATTGCTTGCATGCTTGTTTACATAAGTTATAGTTCTATAACACAGTATGTGAATTAAAGTCACTAAATAAAAGCCACATAACTTATGGTTGGTCTCTAATTCCAATTTAATTTATGGAAATAATTTAAACAACAAAAGTCAAGAATGGCTCTTACTTCATAATAACAGACTCTATAATTTAGAATTGCACGAATATTTCTTTAATGGTTGGGTATTGGTATAACTATACAGTCGAAATTAAAAAAATATAAAAATTCCTATGTAGACCAAGACCAGCTCCAACTAAAGCACTGCATTCACTTTTTTTCAGCTTGAAGTTTGTATGTAACTTCTACTCTTCAAAGAACCCTCAGACAGCTAATTTTGAAAACAGTTACAAGGCTTGAAAATAGCTATGTTCCTATCAAGAATTTCAGTCTAAGTATTGAAAGATCCTTTTTCCATCCAAAGAAAATTTATATGAATGACCTTTCATGTACACCAAAAATAAAGTCTTTTTTAATTAAACTCTAATTACTTTGGTACTTCAAAGTACCTGACCTAAAATTAATCCATTGTTTATATTCATTAAGCTCATTGGAAACCCAGGAGGCTTCATGATCTGTTCTCTCAGACCAAACAGAATCATTGAATTATTCACATATGCAGAGTTCTTACTAGCATCTTACCCAGTACATCATCTATTATGACTGAACATCTATGACACTACAATAAATAATAAAATTTGATTTATAGTGCAGTAGGAATAACATCCTTTCCCTTGGAACTAATGTGTTCTAAATAAGACATCTTTGTAAAAAATCTTTTTCTAGCGAATGAAGCATCCTTTTCATTTGTACCAATGTACCTGACAAACAAAAGAAGTGGAAGAAACAAAAAAACCCCACAAACACAGGAAAAAAGCAGTACGACATTTTAAAAATAGGAGCACTGCTAGGGAGCATAAACTCTCTAATTGTTGTCTGTGTAAATCAGCTTACCTACAGTTTCTTTTCTTCTAACCATAAATCTAGAAAGTTTCCTGTGCACTGAAGAAAGTGGGAACTGACAACTGTACCAAAAATGTCAGTTACCAACTCAGAATGACAAAAAATGGAGACCAACCACAAAATGCAGGTAACTGCAAAAGCCTGGATGGCTGACCCTTCCTCTGTAGTTGGAAGAGGAGAACTCAGTTTAAGCAATAGAGAAATGGCATTCAGAACAAAAAAGAGCATAGACTCACAGAAAAAAACAAGGAAGAAGATTTAAGGAACTAAAAAGTTTTATTGTTTACTTGCATGTTTAAGACAGGGTACAAATTTCTGTGGTGAGGAGGTAGCCCATAAAATATCAATGTGACTGGACAATGAACTACACTAAATTCTTTGAAAATTATAGCTTTTACTACATTGATTCATTTTTTACTCTGGGTAAATTTAGAGATTATGTCATGTGCAGATGAATGAAGCATGCATAGAATTGACATTTTCCAAAACACATGACCTGAATTATCCTTATATAGTTCTCTCAAAAATAAGAAGCTTATATTCATTATGTAAATATGTCTATGCAAATATAAATTCAAAATACTTATTCAGAAT
This sequence comes from Phaethon lepturus, assembly GCF_000687285.1. Classification (NCBI taxonomy): domain Eukaryota; kingdom Metazoa; phylum Chordata; class Aves; order Phaethontiformes; family Phaethontidae; genus Phaethon; species Phaethon lepturus. The sequence goes on from NW_010549656.1 coordinate 13,217, forward strand.
ATTTTTCACATTGGTTACATTTCCCATTTGGAAATCTTTATGGTTAAACATTAAGAAATCCTTTCAAAACCACTGTGAATAATATCCTAACCTATGTGATTTGAAAACATTGGATTAGAGAATAATGTCTTGAGTTGTATGTGAATATGCTGGGGAGGGTAAGACTTCTTGATTTCCTAATACCAAAGCTTAATCAAATAAAGCTCTTAAAATGTTAATAGTAAGAAGAGAAACAAGACCAGTAAAGTGTTAATACTGTCTGAGAAATACTAAGAAATAATGTAACCAGCTTCTATATTCATAATTATAGTTATTGCAGAAACATTCTCCAGTCTCTGAGTCCTGGCTCACTCCAGCAGTGTCTAGGGTTGGAATTCATATATTTAACAAATAGTGTATGTAAGAATATTAAAGCAGTCTAGACAGTGTGATAGAGGAGCAAACAGGAGACCATATATTCTGGGATCCCTGCACAAATTTTCACAGGAGGAAGTTTCTGAAGTTTGAAATAAAAAGCAACAGGAAGAATTTGAGTATAACTATCTCCATTACAAGAAGACAACATTTTAAGTGCTTGCTAGCAACAAGAATGTTGCTAAGGATTATATCTTATATAACTTTCAAAACACCATATCAGTATCAAGCAAGACTTAAGAGACAACATATTTCATACAATAATGAGCATTCCTTTATAAAGAACATTTCATATAGCATGTTTCCAAGGCAGACACAGATGCTACATAAAATGGTACAGTGTACCAAGGAAAAAAAAAAAGAAAAAAGAAAAAAATGTAATCTCAAAAGAGGAGTCTGATTCTGCAGAATCTTGGGAAATGAAAACCATGGCCACAAGGGCTAGATTCCTTGATGATGGCTTAGCCTCCAAGATCTTAATTCTCTGCCCCAAGCAGCCTTTTTGCTGCTTATGAGGAGGGACACAAACTGACAGTAGCAGCAGAAAAGACACGGAAACTGTGCCTCCAGAACGACTAGACAAAGTATATAGTTCAAAGAACTGAGGCACTGGCTATGTATGAATTTAAAGAATGAATTTCTAGCAAGTCTTATGTTGCCAATATGTTTAAAAATGCTTCTAACATGTTGCATGGAGAATTGTATATCAGAAAAGTGAACTTCCAAGCTTACTCTGGAAAATGGGTAGTCAAACAGCTATAACCTACTGTCTTGCTAAGAATCAGATTAATCTGTATCACATGACCAAATTCTGGAAAATAACTGCAAGTCTGTAGTAGTTATGTCTTTTTCTCCATGTTGAGAATTCAAGTCCAGATAAACATCTCCAGGGATGGATTACTACGCTTACTGCAGTTTTGATGAGATTTTCTTGTCCATCTCAAAATAGGATCAGTATAAAAGGAGATGAAGGACCCCTCTAATTGTGTGCAAGCACACTTATGCTCACTCTGTAGGTGTATATATTTATGAAGGAAGGGATTATCTTGCAACCTAACATCAGAGATCATACTTAGAATTGGGTACTGCTGGAATAAGGCTTTTAATCTCAGTCTACATAGTAGCAGCAGCTTTTCACTCCACCTAAGAAGAAAGGAAAAATAGAAGAGAGAAGTAAGAAAATGGGATGTCCTACATAGCAGTGGACTCTAAAGTCTTTTTTATCTATCTTGGTGTATACCCCATTTTTTATGAGGAAATTTAAGAGTTCTGCTGTTCTTAAATGTTAAATATTTAAAGACAAGACAAGATTTATCCATTTCTTTTAAAGGCATAGATGTCATAACTCTAAGGTAATTTTAGTCCGGTATTATATAAACATCTCAAATACAGCCATAACTGTAAGTTTTTAATTCATCGTTGATTCAAAATTCTTAGAGTGGAATGAATGTCAAGCACAAATTCTAAAGTTAAATTATCCTGTATTTATAAAGGACTGTGTAACCACTTCTCATATTTCCAATCTACTAAAAACTCTGGTCATATATCTGTACAATAAAAATGGACAAAAGAAAAATGTTGAGGTTACCTTGAGTGTAGAAGGACTGGAAAATAAAACTGAAGAACATTATACAATCATTTTGAAAGGAATATTTGGGATCCCCTAGTAAGCAGATATGGAAGTATCCAATTTGTGTTATCACGACTCAACTCAAAAGGACAATTTGACAGAAGAGCAAATACAGGATTCTAAACAAATATTTTTAAGATAAATTCTTTAAGCTGAAAAAGAATTCAGCCTTAAAAGTAGGACTTCATAAAATGGGAAATTAAAAAAAAAGGCCACAGACAAGGCTGTTGAGATGAGAAGAAAACTTTTGAAATGCAAAGCACTTTTTCTCGAGTTGCAATAAAGCCTATTAAATTGCGACTTAACCTAAAGTATCTAGTTTGACACTTTGAAACATTTGTGAATATACTTCTCTAAGACTTAATACATTAGATAAAATTATAACAGTACAATCTGATTTTTAATTATACTACTGAAGAAAAACTAAAAAAAATTTGTATATTTATTTAGTTTCACTAAAACTATTCTGGAGGTATGAATGGAACTCAGCTTGAAATATTATTATTTTTTAAATAAATGGCAGTAGTAGGAAGTGGGCCTTATTCATTTGTATATTAAATACACATGATTTTGAAATTCTTGATAATAAAAGCATGGTTAAAGGAAAATTGTTCTGCAAAATATATCCCTATGCAAAAAGCACTAGTGGTTAAGAGCTAGTGATGATTTTTTTTCTATTTTTGTAACTAAAGCTTTTTTTTTTTTCCTCCTGCTGCATTAACTTTCATAGCAAATTCTCATGGTCAGTATGGACTGGTTGGTCAAAGGCAAGGAATAAACCTGGCCAGAAAAATTACAAGTTGGTGCTGAGGAATACTCAAGTTATAGGCAATGTTCCAGAGAGACACAAGTTGTGAATACTCCATATATCAGAAAAGGCTTGTGAGAACTTAACTTTTTGTTATCATGAGTCTTCTCTCTGGAGGATACTGTTTCAGGGAAAAGAAATCTCTTGGTCATCTCATTGCAGAATAGGAATTTTCAAAACTTCCAAGTTTACATAAAAAAACCGAACTCTTGTTTTCCAGAAAGCTGAAGGAAACTGATGAAAGAGAAGGGAACAGATCTGAAATATTCTGACAACTCTATATATAATATTTTAACATTGGACTGCACTGTGATAAACAGTCAACAAAGAAATCTACTGTTATTCCTTATCTATAACTTGAGTTGTGTAAAACCCTTTATATCAGCAGATATTTCAAAGTATTATATTTATGTTTTATGCTTTGAAAATAGACTTTTTAAAAATTACTTCAAAAAACACTAGTTAAAAACCAACGTGATATGTAAAAGTTTGGCCTCAAGTGGGTACCTGTGGTCTTGCAGAGCAATTAAGTGAAATTTCCTGGGTATGGGGTGTAAACCATGCCTGATTACATGATTTAATCAGCTTAGGTTTTAGCAGATTCATTTACAATCCAGAGTATAGGATAAGATAAGGAGAGAATATTGCCTTTGTAAAGCCCAGTTGCTCTCCATTTACTTTGCAAACTGGCTGCTTTGAAGAGGTTCTTGAGAGGTCTCAAAGTTACACAAAAAAGTAATTTGTTAAGCTTTCAAAGCAGCAGAATTTAACTGAAGGAAAGGCTTGAAACCAAAGATATGGACTAATGCAGCAAGAAAGGACCTATTCATGACTGACCTAAGTGACAGAATAAAAGCTTATGTAAATTCAATTCTGTTATTTTTGGAACCAGCACCTCACAAGTGAGCATAAGCCTTAAGGGCAACTTTTAGAGAAATCCACCAAGTGCTTAGAGACATCCTTTTTATAGTCTTTACAAGTAGGACAACAAAGCAATGCACAGAAGGAGACTAAGTCATTCATGTTTTTCAAAGAGCTGTTTTTTCAAAGAAACAATTTGTGTTTCTCACATCTCCCACTGAAACAAACAATAAGAACAGCTTAAAATCTCAATAAATAATATTTAATCACTGTAGGTACATTGGAAACTTCAAAAGAACATAAGAAAATATGTGGCATAATCACAAATGGAAGGGATTTTAAGAGGTACTGAAGGCACAGCTGGCTTCTCACAAGCCAACATCCAGCTACATTTTCAGAGTCAGTAAGTATTTGCACCTAAGTAAATATAAGCAATATCCTAGAATAGCCAAATTACCTCTTTACTTTAATAATCTCTTTGTAGATTAAATGGAAAATTATCTGTGCATCATTTTTTACACCACCAGTTAGAACAAAAGTTGAATAAACATCAGAATTCCTCTTTTGAGCTTTTAGAGAGGTGGAGAATTTAACTTCGATGTAAATAGGCAGTTGCTTGTCTGTAGACATGTACAACACCCTGACCTATACTCTCAGTTTAAAGGAAAAAAATCTCACTATTATAAACTATGCTAGAAGTACAGACTGAATGACTTAATTTTCAAATTGAAGCAAAAATGTAACTCCCTTTACTAAATCAAAAACCAGTACACTGAACTAAACTCACCAAGTAGTTCAGTTGACAAGTGGACAAGGCCTCTTAAGGTTGATATACTCGATGTTAGTTCTTTAATACCAATATCCTGGAATGTTGAGACACAGTATCCCACTTAGTTCTAAACACCTATTAAGGGATTTTCTTTAAAAGAAGTCAACTAAGCCTTTTGAAAAGTTTAACATGCAAAGGAAATTAACTTACTATCAGACTTCAAATTGAAGCTTTTTCCAAGGTTTCTGTGAGTAAAACAGTACCTTACACCCTCCTTTCTGATCCAGTCCTAATACAACAAACCACAAGGAGAGTCTGCAGCTTTCATTTGCTCTGTTAACTCATATTTTCTGACAAAATCATACAGATACTCCTGTTAAAAGTGCACATCTTAAAAATTATGCCTTAAATTACACATGCAAAACTGGAAACTAAGTTTTTGGTTTTGGGGACTCAAAACATAGAATCATTTTAAGGTCTGAACTCTTCAGCTTGAGTGAGCTTTCAAGCCATATGTCAGAGTACTGCAGTCAAAATGAGTACGTGGCAACATGGCTGCCAACTTCCAGAAAGGCAATCGGTTTCACTGGCCTCCTGTTACAATGTCTGCTCCAGATCACATCTGGTCTATGTGTCAAAGGCTGAGGGTCTGATGACATTTAAAGAAAATCTTACAAAGTTGCTCATAAATTCACTAGTGTTTCATCTTGTATGAAGAATGCAAAGATGTTCAGTGGTCATATTCTTTCCTCCAAATGGCTAGTTTTTTAGTAAATTTTCACATTTCTTTCTTTGATCTTCCTCTAAAACTTTCTTCCTCAGCTTAGCATTTTGGTTTGGTTTGGGTTTTTTTTATATGAGAGGCGAGTCACAGTTTCCTCTTCATTTGTCTTAAGTTTTTACAAATACATGTCATATATCTGAGAATTTCTTTCTGTTCTAGTACACTATATACACTTTCACTGCAGTAAGACATACACACACATACTTTGTATGCCATTGATATGCAGAACTGTGTGGAATCTCAACAGATTTCCAAAATAACTAATCTCCACAGTTATCAATGTACTTCAGTATAGTCAAGAAGTTGTCAGAAAAATGTTTCTTATTTACCACAGAAACCAGCGAGTTATTGGTATATAAGATTACCTAATAAAGGATACACAGTAATAAATATGCATAGATGATATTGCAGAAAGGCACCATGCGGGCTTCAGGGGACATTATCTTATATTTCTTCTCTTAGACGTAATCACCTCCAGATCCTTAGCGCTCCTCCCTTATAGGTGTCATGGCAATTATATGAATGTTCTTTCTTGAAGGAAACTTTCTATTTGATGTAGGTGGCTGTATCAGTCATAACTACATTTTGGAAACAGAAGGAAAAGAGTAGAAGAGTGGAAATGGACTAAATGCATTTGAGTAACAACGACATGACTACTTATTTAAGTTGTGTGTGGCTTAGCTTTCTAGGCTAATAATTGAGTCTGATTTTTTTTAATAGCACTATGAAGGAAAGTAGAACTTACACAGCTCCGAAATGTATATACCACAGACACTAATTTTGTTTCAAGATCTTATTTCTTTATTTCTGTTGCCTGTGTTTTTGCATGAATACATGTTATGATAGTTATTAGGTGCAGTACAATACATTCAATACAATACATTGCAGCCTGCTAAAAGCCTATATCACATGCCCTGAATGTGTAGTGTCATTCTAATGCTGTAATCAAACATCACTAGGAAATATTGATGTGCCTGATTCTGTTGTATTCAGTTGTGTCAATCATGGATTCTCATATAAAAGGAATCTGCTGCTTCAGTTACTCCAGTGAGATCAGTAACACTTGGAACAGAAAGTTCTTCATGATATTATTGATCTTTTTTCCTAGGTTTTCCACAGGACCCATCATTAAAGGCTTGACTCTAATTCCATTGAAATTAATTAAAGAGAGTTCTGAATTGAAAGACTGCAGGCTGAATCCTAAGACAGATTTTCTTTATGGCTCTAAGATGTGTTTCTTTCTATTACTATGAAAAGATCATTCTGTAAAATGTTAACACCGACACTGCTTTCGTAAAAGTTCTACTGTAACAGTTACAAACTTCTGACCAGTTTGCAAACCACCATTCTTTTGGTGCCTAGTAGGCAGTCATCAGGTTTTGGGAAACACCTGTGCCTTTCTTAACACTAGCCTTATCTAATTTCTGTGTTTATGTCATGCTTCTTACTTACTGAATAAAAAGATACTGACTCCTCACCAGCTACAGTTGTCAGATTTTGGACCACGTATGTTAATACTACATGTGTGCCAAATCTCATGTGCTGAAGCTACCATCAGCTTATGCGTCTGTTCCTCTTCTCTGGTTTTGATATGAGCCACTTAGGCTCATTCACATTACTCCAATTGAAAGGAAAACCCAGTAAATATCTGCAGGTTCCCACATTCTTTAAGCTCTCTTTCACTATGTCATGTAATATATGTTTATGTATATATACATACATACACACACTCATCAGTACATACATAAAATAAACAAATAATAAGCATGAAAATTCTTGGACTGCTGCTAAGCTAGATTGCTGTATTCCTAACTACTTCTCTCACTAATACAAATACTGTACTATACTCAGGCAGCACAATGTTATTACAAATCACAACATAATGAATTGTATGTTTGATGAAAGAAAGCTACAACCTAAAGCATCACTTTTATAAAAACAGAACCATGAAATGGGATGTTTTAAAAACAATAATGTCCCCAAAGGGGCACTCTCTTAAGAAAGAAGTTAAGGAAGTTTGACTGAGTGTAACTGTGGCAGGTATAGTGATGCATAATTGCTACCTAAGCTTCTGATTCAAAAGGTTTCAATTCATAACTCTTCAACAATAGCAGAGATGGGTAAACTTGTTGTTTGGGGTTTTTTTTCCACATCTGGTGACTGAATTGAAATGTTCTGTAGTCAGTAGGTTATAGATCCTCTGTTACTGCAAACAGCAAAACTATGGTGACAATTTATACCACATTATTAGCAAAGGTTCTAGGTCATATTGTCTTACAAAATGAATAACACTTGCAAATTCATACCATGTAGCTTTATATAAACATGATGTTACACAAAAGCAGATTCTTATGAAGGCTTTTGTCACAAGAATATGAGAAAAGCAGACTCTCTGGTAGCACAATGGAGCCATGCATATTTTGATGAGCTTCTAACTAGCCTGTAAGCAAAACATAGATGTGGTATTACTGTGGTGTTAAGAAGTTGTGTTGTTACTACTTAAATAAATCTTTAACTTTGTTCTACATAATTTGACTTTTTGATAAAAAACAGAACAAAATGTTTGTATTTCACCTCATAGCTAAAAATTGTGAATACATATGGTTATTTTTTTTCATCTCTAGCTTGATATTTTTTGCTATAAATATAATGCAAGAATAAAAGTTCAATTAAAGAACTTCTAACTCTTCTATATCACTTTGAGATGTACCAATAAACCTTCTGGAGCTTAATAGGTTTCACTGTGTAGGAGAGACATTCTTTCTGCTATACAGAACTGCACAAATATTGATGGCTAAGATATGTGCTCGAATATCTGGCATTGATAAACCTGATATAGGTTGAACAACCTCTGGAAAGAATCACGCATATCCATGTTTAGGTTTCTCTGTCAAGAATTAATCTTCTGACAGTATTTTTGATGAATTAGAGCAAATAATTTTTTCAGTGTAGGATAGTTAATAGTAAGGCAGTAACTCAATCATTAAAATAGCAAGCCTGTTAATAATTTATTATTTATTGTTGATAATAAATGTTGTCAAATGTATACATTGTGATTTTCTGTATTTTGTAAACAAATATTATCCCTTGTCTCATTCTAATGACTTTCATTTTTATGAAACATGCATGTTTACCTTCCTGCACTTTTTGCTGTTACAACAGCACAGCTGTACTTTGGGGCATTTGTGTTAATGATGTTTTTGGTTCCTGGTATTAATTGCTCTAGACTACTAATCTTCTTAGTGGCACTACATCAACAGTCTGGCAAAATCCACAAGATAAGCACTGTAACAGCAATACACCTTTAGGTACAGAAAAAAAACAAGAATATTTAATAATAATAACAACAACAACAATAGCAAGTTGTTAGCTGGAAAAAATAATTTATAACTTATGTGCATGTTTAATGATGATAAGTAAATTAATAATCTAAAATTAGATCATTCATTTCTGAGAAGGCTGGAGCTAGATTATGTTTGGCCCAACATGTAGAAGTGTAGGTTAAAGATCATCCTTTCCTATAGGTCACTTCAAAACTTCCACAGTTTTAACAGGGGCTTAGTCCCTCAGAAGAATTTGCAGAGAATGAGAGACCCACAGATATGTCTGTGATGTATTGTCAAAAATGACACTGCAAATTTAATTTCACTTCTCTACAGACTGTCAAGTACTATCATGACTTCAAGACAGATAGGAGGCAGGCATTCATCACAACATTTCTCAAAGTAAAGATGAGTATCAGACACCTCAAATTAATTTTTTTTTCAGAGTTGTTATTTTCCAACATGTGTGCTCTCAGTCATAAGCTATGCATATTTTTAAACGGTTGTCAATGTATATGCTGGTACAACATACACAGTTTAGTTGACAGATAGGCTTGTTTTTCATCCTTACTCATTGCATCACTGAAGAGAGGCTTTTGTCTTCTATAGACAGTTACTGAGAACTGAGCCACAAATAAAAGATAGCAGCTGACCTGATAATTGACAAACCCATTTCCAATTACAAAAGATAATCAAGAAGATGTCAAAGTTGTCTGTTAAATAAATTAAGGTTCATTAATCTCTGGGAATCTCCTACCTACTCTACTTCTCCAGATTAGAGGATATTAATAAGATAGCTACTGCCCCAGGAATTTTACATGATTTAAAGAACTGCAAAATAATGATAAAGAAAAAAAAGATGGTTTTAATACACAAATTGAAGGGGAAAACCCTCCATGATTCTTTTACTGTGTTCTCCATGAACCGTGTCCATGTTCTAGGCCAGGGGTGTATGACGTTAAAGAATTTCAAGAAGCCTGTCCTAACAGAAGCAACAATAACATTCAAGAGCAAAGACTGATTTCATTCAAGGTTAATAACCCAGATTTTACAAATTTCATAACTCTGCTAAGAAAAGGGATTAAGGGTGAGAAAGCACTAAGGGATGATATACAGATCCTCCTATTATGCCTGCATAACTCTGCAGTGCCTGGGACAGCTGTTGAGGTAGCTGTATGAGCAGAAGTGTTTAGCAACCAGTGCACAACAACTGACTCCAAAATCCTGTGTCTCAGAACACATGAGGATTGTAACAAGGCAGTACTAACAAGATGTGACTGTGAGAAAAGCAACACTCTGTCCATCAGGCAATGCACTTGAAAGAAATTAACAAAGTCAAAATTGATTTGCAAGATGCACTTTCAATCAGAGGACCCTTCTACAAAAACCCTTAGGAATCTTCTACCAAATCCCTTGTGCTTTAATGACAGCATCATAATTCCTACAAAACGTTAACAGCCAAATGTCGGTAAAAATATATAGTCAAAAAGCTGTTGAAGTTATCATACTCTGTAGGCATGAAGTTCTGTGCCACAGTTACCAACTAGCATATCAATGAAAACCTATTTTAAAAGTTTACTTAGAATAGTAAACATGTTCAGTTTTATTCCAGAAAGCCCACTATAAAGAATGGGGGATGGATGGACAGACCAGGCACATTGACAATAAAATAACAGTGAAAGGCAGCTGGAAGCAATCCATACCAGTAAATAAGAACATGCAAAGCCAATTATTTTAAAATGCATGTGTAAAAATTGAAATTTCCTTAGAAGGAAAAAGAATCTCTTTTTTTCAATCTACTGTGGTGTCTTAGCACAAAGAAATTATTTACAGACACTTCACACAGATTCCTATGGAGGACATGCTTCCAATGCAGTCTTTTTTTAGCAGTGGTAGTATCTACCACACATAAGCTCTGCAGCTTCATACGGCCACTGACTTGTGAGATATCTAGATAAAGCTTTTTTGCTTTATCCAAAAGTTTTTATTTGTCTCCTCACTTTCGCTGTCTAAAGAAGTAATTATTTCATACTCCGTGGTGGCTATGATGAGTCTATCTTCATGCCTAAGCTAGAAATTTAATTTTAACACAACAATAAAGACCCAGAAACCAGAAGCAGCCACTTTCCCAAAACAGAAGCTGCATTTGGAGCAAAATTCTGTTTATTATTTATTAATCAGGCAGGTTGGTCCATGAAAAATATTGTCTGACAGAAAGACCACCTTTATGGTTCCATTGTTTCAACACTATGGGATGACATGCACTAAAGGGCCTAAAATCTGATTATTCTTACATACATTCCTCCTCAAAAAAGATTAATGAAATACATCATGTGGTAGGGTAGTTAGAAACATTTCCAAATCCATTCTGGTGTACATTTTAAATCATACATAATTGTGTTCATATATATGTAACAATGTATGTTAGGCAGAGTTTTGATTGTATAGAAATCAACGATTGTGGAAGACCAAGTTGAGTGCTTATGGTTAAGGATGAGGGAGAAGGCCAACAAGACAGATGTCCTGCTGGGATTCTGTTATAGACCGCCCAGCCAGGACAAAGAGGCAGATGAAGCATTCTACAATTGGCTGGCAGTAGTCTCACAATCACTAGCCGTTGTTCTCATGTGGGACTTCAACTTACCAGATGTCTGCTGGAAATACAACACAGCAGAGAGGAAACAGTCTAGGAGGTTCCTGGAGTGTGTGGAGGATAACTTCCTGACACAGCTGGTAAGTGAGTCTACCAGGGGAGGTGCCTTGTTTTACCTGCTGTTTACAAACAGAGAAGGACTCGTGGGAGATGTGGTGGTTGGAGGCCATCTTGGGCTTAGCAACCACAACATGATAGAATTCTCACTCTTTGGTGAAGTAAGGAGGTGACGTGCAGAGAACAGACTCCACAATCTGTAAGATTGTAAAGTAGGTATATTTATTCAGCGCTGGGCAGCATGGGGGGGTAGTCCCACCAAAAACCGTCCGCATCCCAACATGGCACTTCAAATACATACAGCGAAGTGTTGCATATACATAAAGTTTCGCAGTATGTCTATACATATGCATGACCTGTCCCCGCTTTGTATTGAAATAAGTTCCAAGACGTTATTTCCATGAACTCCCATCTGCGCTTGCATAGTGCCTTCTGGTGGTGGTCGCTGAGGGCCGTGAGGATGAAGGCCGGTGGCTCCTCCTCGTCACCGCTAGTAACCCCTTGTTCTTACGCAGACCCAGTTGCTCTTTGGTTTTCGTCCAAACCACAAGGTCAGTTTCAGCTGAATCTTGAGGCACTCTCCTGGTTCTTATCAGGGACCGTCCTTGTGAGGAGCCACAGGTCTTCTCACTCCTGTCAGTTTATCAGGAACTGTCTTTGTAAGGAACTACTGATCTCCTGCTTTAGTTACTTTACTTTACGCAATAGCTAACAAGATTTCAAACCTTATCTACTAATTAACTGCTAAGATTCTCTTACCCCTTCCCTCAGAGGGGGGTCAACAAAACTGCTACCATGGACTTCCGGAGGGCAGATTTTGGCCTGTTCACGTCACTAGTTGAGAGAGTCCTTTGGGAGACAATGCTGAGGGGCAAAAGGTTCCAGGAAGGCTGGACAGTCTTCAAGAAGGAAATCTTGAAGGCACAGAAGCAGGCAGTCCCAATGTGCCATAAGATGAGCTATCGGGGAAGACAACTGGCCTGGCTGAACAGGGAACTTGCTGAGACTCATGGAAAAGAGGAGAGTTTATCACCTTGGGAAGAAACGGCAGGCAACTCAAGCAGAGTACAAGGATCTCGTTAGGTCAAGAAGAGACAAGATTAGAAAGGTAAAAGCCCAGCTAGAGTTCAGTCTGGCCACAGTTGTTAAGGATAACAAAAAATGTTTCTACAAACATATTAACAAAAAAAGAGAGCCAAAGGGAATCTCCACCCCTTACTGGATATGGCAGGGAACATTGTCTTCAAGGATGAGGACAACTTTGAGGTACTTAATGCCATCTTTGCCTCAGTCTTTAATGACCAGCCCAGGTATCCTCAGGGTATTCAGCCCCCTGAGCTGGAAAATGGGGATGGAGAGCAGACTAAACACCCTATGATCCAGCAGGAAACAGTTTAACAACCTGCTAAGCCACCTGGATACACACAAGTCTATGGGACACGATGGGATCCACCCAAAAGTACCGAGGGAGCTGGCGGAGGAGCTTGGCAAACCACTCTCCATCATTTATCAGCAGTCCTGGTTAACAGGGGAGGTCCCAGAAGACTGGAGGATTGCCAATGCAATGCCCATCTACAACAAGGGCTGGAAGGTGGATCCCAGGAACTGCAGGACTGTCAGCCTGACCTCGGTACCAGGGAAGATTATAGAGAGGTTAATCTTGAGAGTGCTCACAGGGCATGTACAGGGCAACCAAGGGATGAGGCCCAGCCAGCACAGGCTCATGAAAGGCTGGTCCTGCTTAACGAACCTGATCTCCTTCCATAATC
>NW_010549656.1:26784-27114 GCF_000687285.1 Phaethon lepturus
GCCGGCAGTGTGCCCAGGTGGCCAAGAAGGCCAACAGCATCCTAGTCTGTATCAGAAACAGTGTGTCCAACAGGAGTAGGGAAGTGATCGTGCCCCTGTACTCGGCACTGGTGAGGCCTCACCTTGAATACTGTGTTCAGTTTTGGGCCTCTCACTACAAGAAGGATGTTGAGATATGGGAGCATGTCCAAAGAAGGGCAATGAAGCTGATGAGGGCTCTGGAGTGCAAGTCTTATGGGGAGCAGCAGAGGGAACTGGGCTTGTTTAGTCTGGAGAAGAAGAGGCTGAGGGGAGACCTCATTGCTCTCTACAACTACCTGAAAGGAAGTT
>NW_010549656.1:27394-49121 GCF_000687285.1 Phaethon lepturus
ATTCTGTGATTCTGTGATTCTGTGATTCTGTGATTCTGTAATTAAAAGTTCTTTGCCTTAGAAAGTTTGCTGTTAAGGGACTTAAGTATTGCTAAACCTGCAGAAGAGCTGGTGAAGCAATCTGGAACTTTTCAGAATGTAAACATCAGAGCTATAAAAGAGAAAGAGAGTTTATATTCAATTGGTTACTACTATGTGGCAAAACATATAGATTTATATCAGATTCCACCTAGAGAAAGACTTTTAGCATCAGGAATAAGGTATTTCAAGACAGCCACATCATTCATCATGTAAACAATAAACTGTCTCTGTAATCCTTATATTTTTGTCATTTTTTATGAGGTGACCTAAGATTTTTTCTATTTTCAAAACCTATAAAATACCTTTCAGCTTTGAAGTATTGTTATTCTCAAGAGCATGACTAAATGGTACTATTTCTAAGTAGATACATTCAGATTCATCATGATAAAAATTAAACTTGCCTTTGTACTTTGTGCCATGCTTACACAAAGCCAGAATTTATGTTTCTTCATCCAATATGAATATACTGACATTTACATAAAATAATATTGTTTTCTGTGCTTTGCCACTTAGTAATATTTAAAAACCCAGCAATTTCTCAAAGGGTCTTCAGACAGTTTGCAAAATTGCAAATTTTTCAATCTGTAATTTCTTCTTTTTTTTAATTTCTCATTTCATTTCAGTGTCTATACTCTTTCAAAAAGTTAAAAATTACTACTGTCAGAAAATGTATCTGATACAGTGGCTTTACCCACTATCCACATTTCTGTATGCATACCTAGTAACAGCAAACATACTCTTAATGTTACAATACATACCAGTGGCACGAGTAACAAAACCTACAAAACTTGCCAAGTTGAAAGTAAGACTGCTTATTTGAATGGAAATTGTTAATGTAAGATATAATTCCATCTTCTGTAAATTGTTTACTACTGCATACAATATATTAGGAAGCACTACAAATTACCACATTTTACAAACAAATAAATCAAGACCTACTTACAAAATTCAGTATTTTTGCATTAGAAGTTGTGTCAAGAATTTGAAATACTGTTTCAAAATTAAATATGTGTATGAACAGTCCTTTCATGATGCATTTTTAAAAATCATTAGTTCAATGAGTATGATGACTGAAAAGTGAAAATCTTATCACAAAATTCAAATTTCATAATACAGGAGACTGTAAAGATTACTGGTTTATGCTTCTTTTCTTTCTTAAAATACTGGAAATAGTGAACTTCTTAGAATATTTTATTTCAGGTACAGCTAGTATTTTCAATGGAATTCTTTACTCCTAGATTATTATGATCCCATAAAGAGATCAGAGTTTTTCATTGACTAAAGTATTAACAACTCAGTTTCAATAAATAGGATTTCAATAATAAGCAGAAATTACAGCTATTGATACCAAAAAGGCAAATTGTAATGAACTAGCTTGGTAGTGATAATGGTGCCCTTGGCGGTGGTAATTTTTACACTATACCAGCAATGCTTGCATATGAATTGTTAAATAGACCTACCCAACAGTGAGAAGAGAAAAAACCTAAATTAACAATAAATAGACAGATAAACATAACACTTTCTAGTAATGAAAGTATGTCAGATGTTCCATAAAGGTGTGATAGAACATCAGATGTGCATTTCAGATATCAGAATTCTAATTTTTTCCCCACTGCTTTACCATTCATTGTTGTTATCCCACTTGCCATTGTCTCAAGCATAAGTTTTTTCGCTGCTGAGGTTTGTAACTTGCAAACACATCTGTGCAGTTTGTCTGCTAATGCACACACATATATAGATTAACCAGGAATAGACATTTCATAACTTCTGAGATGGTGTCAATGAACTGGTTCCCCAATGCGTGTTAAAATCCCTTCTAGCATCAGCTGTCTGGCCACTATTTGTTAAATATTACTTAAAGGATTTATTTTTCAGGAATTTTGTGCCTTATATTTTGCAGCAGTAGAACATGAAAAAAAAAGCACTATTTCATTAAATCTAGATTATGTCCATTATATACCTTCTGGCACAGGTGATAAAAAAAATACCATTTGTAGACCTTGGTTGTTGAATGTTTAGGAACAGAGAGGTATATTCTGAAAGATTTGGCCACAGGCTCCTCTCTTTTGAAGTGTGATTGTTCTACTTCATTTTATTCTCCTCAGTTTCTTGTGAATGGACCTGGATTTGAATGGCCTGCTGTCAATTTTCTGCATGCACCAAGCAAAGAAGGTACATATTCCAATTTTCGAAACTGCAGGAAAACATTATTTCACTGAAGGCAAAGCAATGTCTTCAGTCATAATGAGACTTTCTACATATTGCCAGGAAAGCCTAGACACTGATGGAATTTATGTGGTTATTCATCACATAATTTTAGAATTTATATTTCCTCACAGGGATCTTGGGCTTAGCTTGAAGAAGCAAGCTTTACAACTGATAATGAGTGCTGTCATGTAACTAATTTTATAAATATTTTTTCTTGTCTCTTCATCATCAGTGATTTTGATGCAGCTTGGCTTGTTGGTTATGCAACATAAACATTTTCTGCACTAGTAGATTTTATGACCTCTAGCTGTTTTAAGAAATGAATGTATGTGTTGGATCACCTGCCACATCCCTCATCTGCTGATAAATATTCAACACTCTTGAAGACACTTTGCCCCTTTAGCACACAGTGCTAATATTCCTCAACTTTTACAGCGCCCTGTTAATGTCAGTGCAACTTCTGACCATTTCGTCTCTGTATCAGACTCTTCCCATCAGTGATTACAGAAAATGACCTGGCAATGTCTTCTGAAGGATGCTTGTTCTAACAATCGCTCTACTGGAAGTCATTTGGGTTTTCTTGTAGAGCTCTGTCCTGTATTGACAAGTGACTTTGAAATACAGACTAGCATATATGCCAGCTTTCTCCTAATACACATCTCTCAGTTTTAAAGGAACAGCTTTCTAAACAGGTTCCAATGTCTTTTGCAAATATATTCACAATAATTCCATGAGGGAGAACCATGCTAAAAAATTCCTCTGAAACATTTGTTCACTTGCTTCCCTATAAAATTTCTGGAAAATCTGTTAAAAAACCTGCATGCTTTAATCATCTCTAAGTGTTTCAAGCAACGTTTCAAAAGCTGTTTAATCTTTTCAGGTCTTTTGCATCTGCACATGTTCATTTAGAATTGTGTAATTGTTATGTTCCTTAAATATCTTGTAAGTTAGCAGTCAGAATAACTGACTTTAGTCCCTGATGTGGAAGTACTAATAGATTCATTTACTTGTCTACTTGATTTTTTCCTAGGGTATTTAAAAAACAAGTCAAAACCAAGTTTTGTTACCCTAGCATATTGACAATCAGTTAGCTAAAACAATGAAAGCATTATTTGTACATTGTAAGGTTGGTAAGTAAAATGAACTGTTCAGCTTATCATGTAAAAAATCAAGCAAATAATAGCTCAGCTTCAATTCAGATATAGAATTTTGTCCCCTTCCCTACAGACCAAATTTTAACCCCAGCACAAAATGTAACTCAACAATACAGGTGCAAGAACTCCAAGCCACCACCAGGTTTCCTTGTTACTGCCATCATATGGTAGTTGCGGTATACTTTAAATATATTTCATCTGTGAAAATAACTGATCTGCTACTGTTCACAGATGTCATCATATACATTTCTAAAAATATTCTTCCTTCAAAGAGAAAATAAATTGAAAAGTGTGGACGGAAAAAAAACACTCCAGAAACGTCCACCTAATCAACAACAACAGGATTAGAAAAATGAAAATTGATGTTCATAGAATCACAGACTCTTTGGGTTGGGAGTAACTTTTTGTCGTGGTTTAGCCCCAGCTGGCAACTAAGCACCACGCAGCCGCTCACTCACTCCCCCTCCCACAGTGGGACGGGGGAGAGAATTAGGAAAAAAACCTTGTGGGTTGAGATAAACACAGTTTAACAGGACAGAGAGACGGAAACAACAATGATAATACCAACAAAGGAATGTACAAGAACAAGTGATGCCCAATACAACAATTGCTCACCACCCCGTGATCGACAGCCCGTCCCCGAGCAGCGATTTCCGCCCCCCGGCTAACTCCAGTTTATGTACTGGGCATGACGTCGTATGGTAGGGAATATCTCTTTGGCCAGTCTGGGTCAGCTGTCCCGGCTGTGTCCCCTCCCAGCTCCCCGTGCACCCCCAGCCTCCTTGCTAGGAGGCCAGCACAAGAAGCTGGACTGTCCTTGACTGCTTAGCAACAACCCAAAACATCAGCATATTATCAACAGTTTCTTATCCCAAATCCAAAACACAGTCTCACACCAGCTTCTGTGAAGAAAACCAGCTCTATCCTGGCTGAAACCAGGACACTATTTAAGGTCATCTAGTCCAAACCTCCTGCAATGAGCAGGGACATCTTCAACTAGAACAGGTTGCTCAGAGACTCATTCAAGCTGACCTTGAATGTTTCCAAGGATGGGGCATCTACTACCTCTCTGGGCAACCTGTGCCAGTGTTTCACCACCCTCATGGTGAAAAATTTCTTCCTTATACCTAGTCTAAACATACTCCTTGACCTATTGCAACAGGCCCCACTAAAAGGTCTGTCCCCATCTTTCTTCTAAGCCCCCTTTAATTACTGGAAGGCTGCAATAAGATCTCCCTGGAGCCTTCGCTTCTCCAGGCTGAACAACCTCAACTCTCTCAGCCTGTCCTCATGGGGGAGGTGTTCCATCCCTCTGAGCACTTTTGTGTCCCTACTCTGGACGTGCTCCAAAAGGTCCATGTCTTTCTTGTGCTGACTCCAGAGCTGGATGCAGGACTCCAGGTGGGGTGTCAGCAGAGCAGAGTAGAGGGGCAGAAACACCTCCCTTGACCTGTTGGCCACCTTTCTTTTGATGCAGTCCAGGAGACAGCTGGCCTTCTGGGCTGCGAGTACACATTGCCGGCTCATGTCCAGCTTTTCATCCCCCAGTACCCCCAAGTCATTCTTGGCAGAGCTGCTCTCAATACATTTATTGATTTGAATAATTAGTGTAATTTAGAGCTCCTGCAACATTTACGTGTATTTTTATACTCAACAATACAAGATTTCATAAAAATGAGAAATTTAACCCAAAATACAAAAGCATCATCCACAGCTATGATGTATATGTGTAGCTTTAAATAGTTTCCTTCTTTTGGACTAAGGCAATTGAACCCGATCACTGTGGAGATCTTAATAGTACCTCTGAGTCACCAGAATAATCATGGCCTGATCGCTGCCCCTGATTAATCCAAATCATAATGAAAAAAAAAAAAAGTTTGTGAATAAACCCCAGCCAAATCAATTCTTGGTTAAACCGCAAACTAATCCTGGCCTGGGGAAGGGTAAAAGAAACAACAAAATAGAAGGACTCTGTTCAGTTGCAGAATTATGTAGACTGTGTATTCGTGAAGTCATCATCTCAAAAGCCTAAATGTAGAAGTAATACCAGAAGATGGAGATAAAAACATTAAGTTTAAAAGTCAAGAGTTTAGTATAAATTCTAGGGAATTAAATAGCCTGGGGCTGGATATCACTATGGGGTTATAAGAGCAATGAGAACATACTGTGGGAAGTGGCCATGTGGGCACACATCTTAGAGATGTTTTCCAAAAAACTGCTGTCATCATTACTAAGGACAGTAACACAAAGCAAGCCTGAGAACTTCAAACTAATCTGTAATGTTCTAAGGCAGATGTTAAGAAATAATTATTGCCAATATTATTAGGTTTAGTATTTTTAGAAGATACTGTAGAAATAGGCTGGACAGTCAGAAAGCAATCCAGCACACTGTGTAAATTCACTACACTGAAACAAATAGGCTTTTAAGACTACCACATGCAAAGTTGAAATTCAGGAGCTAGGACTACAAATAACATCTTTTTTTTTTTTTTTTTTAAAGGAAAGGAAAAAAAGAAAGAAAATAGAGTAAAAGAAGGCCCATTTTCCTCAAAAAAGGGATAGATTGTGTCAAGACTTCCTGATCATACACTGCAGCAATAAGTGTTAACATGACACAGAGATGTATGGGCAAAAAGTGAAGTTAAAGCTTTACTTTTACAGCAATATTCAGCTTCACTGAGACCAAAACCAGAATAGGTAACTTTAGTTGCTGCATTTAAGATTAAAAAAATAGTGAAGATGCTTGGGAGCACACCTTATAAAAGGCAGAAAGAACTGTTTCAATAACAAGGTGCAAAGACAAGCTAATTCAGAGGCACTGAATTTTTTTTAACAGGTGACACAAAGGGAGAAAATTCTAAGAAAAAAAAGTAAAATTTATTTTACGTACGTTCTTCATCTCTAGCCACCTTCACTTTAAGGCAATGATTCAGGCAAACTTTAAACTTTTATCAGTGAAATGAAAAATATTGGGTTCAAAATAGCAACAACTGAGAGAAGGTAAGAGGAAAATATAGATTGATCCATATAATAATATCACTGTTTATTATAAACATGTTTTTTATTTTCAAATGGAAAATTCTCACATAATAAAAAGGAATGGATTATTTACTTATTTTTGCTACACTAGAAATTTGAAGGAATAGAAAAAACAACATGAGCACAACACATTACTGAAGCCAAGAACTCCCAGATCTAAAAATGCACTTGTTAAACATCTGGTGGAAGTGCCTGATTATTTTAGAATATTTCAAAAAAAACTCTCATCTACAGCATCAAAATGCAAAATGCTGTATTAAGCAATTTGATTATCTAAAATAACTTTGTTTAGAGACTATAAAAATACTAGTGTAAAATCCATTAATGATCCCAGAGACAACATTATTTTAAAATTTTCTTTCAGCATCTAAGAAGAGAAAATATTAAGAGAACAAGAATGGTGATGTGTTCGTGATTATATGAACTGAAATAGTGCACTAGCACCAATGTTTATATAAAAATGCTAAAGATGTTAATAGGTGACTGAAGACTAGTGTCGAACCCTTCAGTCTGCATTAGGTGTTTAGTGAGCATTGCCACCTTTGCAGATTTTTACCTATTGTATCCAAATATTGTACCTAGGGCTTAACATTTAACATGGGCTGTTAGTTGCTTTTGAAATACATTGATATTTCTCTTTCAGATACTGAGATTCTCTCGGAGAAAACAATGTTGTCTGCTGGAAAACGTCATGGATATAGAATGATCTTTTTCACTGAAGGAGATGAGAGAGAGGGAGAGGAAGACAATAAGAAGCACTATAGAAAGAAAAGACTATAACATGACAAGGCCTAAATATATACGTATCTATACGCACGCACGCGCACATATAAGTTAAAACAACTCTGAGGACTGGAGCTGCTACAGACAGACTCCAAGCCACAGTCAGCAAAGAAATCTATTACCCAACTGCATTCACATCCAAGGAAGAACACCTGCTTTTAAACTTCTGTCAGCAACAGTACTTTGTTGAAAATCTGCTAATTACTTTGAGACAAGCCCTTTCTAACCCTAGAATACCAAGGTGGATACATCAGAAAAAGGGGGAAAAAAAAGAGACACAAAGAGAAAGAGTCTTCCTGTTGAGGTCCAAGATGCTGCAATTTTCCAGTGTAATGCAAATTATGGCTATAATCACAGTAGATCTTTAAAAACATTACTTAACAATATAATTTAATCTCTGATTTTGTAATGACTGATGCAAAATATTTGATTATAGTGTTTTTTATTTATGAAATTTGTGTTAGTGATTAATGGTTATAAAACTATGCAACCCATTTAAAAATGAAATTACATTATTTAGCTAATTGACCTATTACTTAAGCAAATGCCACTGTTAAAATGAACATATACATACAGCTCTGGTATTTTATTGCTGATTCTAAATTATTTTTTTCTTCCAGAACATGATTAAGAGGATAACATAACCAGTTTTTATTTGATAATTAATAACTTAACACTTTGCTATTTCTTATTCCTTAAAGAATTTTTAAAATGAAATATTCATTGTTAAGTTTTTTATTGTTAAAGAACTCACACTTCCTTGGAACTTGTATGTTCTTGCCACATCTTTTATTCAGGTTTATATGCAACTGAAGCATGTGTCAGCAGTATGTGCAAACCTTTGTATAATGGAGATCTTAATAACAGCAACTTTGTTTTCTTCCCTAGCCTGTCTTGTTTCTGTTTTAAACAAGAATTATGTTGCACACTATTTTTCATTGAACTGGCCACAGTTATCCTTGCCCCAACTTCCGATAAGTATATTAAATATCATAAATGAAATTCCTTCATAAAGACAATATTAGTGCTGCTATTGCTTCATAGTTTGGTTTTGGTTTTTAAATGTAAAAAATAAATAAAATTACTTATGTAAGAAATAAAAAAGAACTCATCCACTAACAGTATTCAAGCATTCTACCAGAAAAAGGAAAAAAAGTATGTTTTTATCATTGGTTTTGAGGAACAGAGTTAAATTATACACTAATTACTCCTTTTTCTTCCAGTACAGAGAAAGCAGCCAAAAAGTGAAGAATTTTTTTTCATAGATTTTGAAAGTAATTTAAAAATAAATTAACTAATTGATTTCTTCATTCACATTTATATTGGTACTCCTGAACCACTCCATTAGATGACTGACTTACAGATATTTCAAGTGGTCACTGATTTCAGCTTATGACATAGTGAGGTACAAATTTAATAGATCGCAGTTAGTAATCACCTTTTGCTGCTACACAAATACTTTTGTAAAAAAAATCTTATATGATTTAACAATAAAAGAGGAAGCTTTCTGGATTGACTAACTGCAACAGAAAACCATCATTTTCTTAACTGCAAAGTAAATGATTTGTAAAACGTTACTTTTGTGTTTGGTGTTATGAGAAACTACATTCATTCAAAAAGCTACACAATCTTTGGGTCTAGCATTTTCAGTTAAAGATTAGAAATGTTCTAAAACACAATGTTGATCTGTCTTGTTTTTACTATCTGGAAATTCAAGGAGTAATGCACGTAACCAAACCCAGTTACGAAAGGGCAGAACAAGGGAATACAATTCTATGGGTCAATCATGGATTTCTAGGTATCCAATTGTACAACTGTACATATACTGATGTAAGAAAGACCTAGAACGTTGTTGTAGCTGTAACCAAATTAAACCACCCACCTTAAAATAAAATTTTATCACTTTCCAGAAATGTGTCAGATAATCAGGGACATTTTCCTTTCAAAGTCATGCAGAATCTGTCCAACAATCCTAATAAAACAATCACACATCACAGCTGCATATTTTTCTTATATATGCCATATATAAGCCATTGAAAGCCATGGCAAGATGCTTCACCTGCTTTTCAAACTTATTAGATATATGCTAGCTTTAAAAAGTAGGTGAAGCATTTTGCCATGGCTTTCAATGCTTTTGTGTTCTCAGTGTAAATTATGTTTCTTCTAAATCCTCTTTTAAAGTCAAATGTTTATCGACAGTATTATGCAGTATCAAAAAACTATTTTATAGTAATTTTCATAAGAAGTTTTTCTTGTTTAATTACCAGATTTCACTAATCTACTTTTTACAATTAGTAATAAGCTAACTCAACTGATATTGGAAACTTTAATTACTAATGAATAATGTATAAATTTAAAATAATTAATATGAATATAATTTAGAGAACATTATTTTATCTTCATTAACATCTTACAGATAATCTTTTCCAGATAATTTTTACCAAGTAGAATCATATTATTATTCACTTATAAAGGCAGAAATTTTCTAGAATAGTTTAACAAAAAATGATCAGATGTTGCATCTTTTGTTCTGCTAGTTATGTCCAGCTAGGACAAGAGGTAACAACAGAGCACGGGGTTAGTGTTTTTAAACTAAAAGAGGGTAAATTTCGACTAAATATAAGGAAGCATTTTTTCACAGTGAGGGTGGTGAAACCCTGGCACAGGTTGCCCAGAGAGGCAGTAGATGCCGCATCCCTGGAAACTCAAGATCAGGATGGACGGGGCTCTGGGAAACCTGATCTAGTTGAAGATGTCCCTGCTCATTGCAAGGGGGTTGGACTAGATAACCTTTAAAGGTCCCTTCCAAACCAAACTATTCTATGATCCTGTGACTCCATGATTCTAATTTGAAACTTGTCCAGTGTTTGTATTCATCCCTGAAAGTTCACTTAATTCTCAGAGAAGTGACAACACAGTAATCTTACACATTTATTTTCACTATGTAACTAACTTTATACACTGGTAAAATGCAGAGCAGGTACTGTTAATAAGCACAAGAGTGTGAGTCTGTAATAACCTCTCACATTCAGGAGAACTTTTCTTGTTTTGAAAGACCCCAATCACTTCTGCATTCTCTGCTCAGACCGTAAAAACCATTATTGAAAGATGAGTCAATGTGTACAGGATGGATTTGCATCTACTCATCAGTATTGTTGACATATTTTGGAAAGATAGTAAAACCTATTATTATAGCATCTCTCACAGACATGACCTAGATTGAAATTGAGCAGAAAAGGCAAAAATGGCCTATTCACAACAGCAAACAGCTCCACAGTACAGCAAAAGAACAAACATAAGGACTTCAGACTGAGCCTTCTGTTCCTTATGCTAAAGTACGGCAGATACACAAATATTTTTATTTAACTATGCTTTCAAAAACAAAGTTGTTATACTGATGTAAATTTTCAGTATATGGGTAATTCTACAACTGCCCGTAAGTGTAAAAGATGAAACGTGAAAAAACATTGAAAGCACACAGTATCGTTATCTGCTGCTTAATCAATGAGCACAAGTAATTTCTGAAAAAAAGGATGTTTTCTGGAATGTGTCAAGTGTCTCCATGCTTTATTCCTTTCATCATGTATTTTGTGAAAAGTCTGGTTTCTGAAACTCCTCAGAATAAAAGAGAAATTATCGAGGCAAATAACAAGAAATTTTATGCAAATTATGAACAAAATTATCGAGAGAATTTTGGGTTACATACTGTGTAAAAGAGAAAAGAAGAATGCAGTTACAGCATTTCCCTTGAAATAAACTTGATATGAGAATTATTTTAATTTCATTGAAAATCCTCTAACTGACCAAAATTTAAAATGTACACGTCCTGGTTTCTTGTCACCTGAGGTGCAAAGTATTTTGGACTTATGTCATCTTTGTTAGAGGAATCTGTGGGACAGTCTTCATGAGGTAATATTTTGATTTTAGTGTCATGACAGAATGTGACAGTGGAATGGTAGTCTGAAACACTTAATATTACTGCATAAGTAGTATCAATCTAAACAGTAAGAGAAACCTCCCTCTAACTCTAAAATTCTAGGCTTGTTCAATTCATCTCCATCAAAGCAAAGCATAATTCAGCAAGGTGTGCTGAGGTAAAAATAAAGTGATAAAACATAGTAGTGTTACAAAAATTTGCTATGGTACTGCACTGAATCAGCAACTGTTAAAACCACACATTTAATATCTACCATGAATACATCAAATTTCAAGGACAATAGGAGTCTATGTCTAAATGTTAATAAACCAGTGTCCTGTGTGGATTTATACATTATAAAACAAGAAAGCTATTTTGAGAAATAATGAAATGTATTCAATCTCTGCAGGCTTCTGCAGGACCACCAAGAAGCGTACCCATGGAACAGCAACAGCAAAGACTTAAGATTCATAAATTATAAGTTAGCAAGGGAGAGGATATTACAGCTGAAAAAAGCAACTGTAACACGTATTTAATCAGAAAGAAAAGGCCAAACATACTGGCTGCCAGTCCATCTTTCCCTCCATCCACACTTGCAGTTTACAGGATTACTTGGAAGTGTTTTAGAAGACATATTGCATCCTGTTTCTTACAGATTTATACAGTTTGTAAATGAGATTTTTATTTCCAATTTATCTAAGAACTCAAGAATGAATCTGACTGTTGTCTTTGTCCAAACTTACTGATGTCACTAGTATTTCCTGCAAGATGAATGGAAAAATACAGACCATTGCTTGTGTAATACCCTGTTTGCAGTGCATTCTTCAGTGTTCACATTCCAACAAATGGGATGCATAGAAGGACCAGGGATCTGATGCACAAAGCATTATTTACGGGGGAAATAAAGAAACCTTGAGTTTTACATTCAGCAGCCTCCAGGCTTTATTTAGAGTGCAAAAAATACTTTATGAAAACTTATTCTCTATATTCAGCATGTTATCTGTTCCCTTGCTCCTCAGGTTGTTCTGCATCAAGTGAGATCTGCTTTTCATCTTCCATGTGAAGATTTATCTAATTGCCTCATTGTCCCCATCCTAGTTTGCTGCTACACTTCATTCATAGCTGTACAAATACCTTCCTTGCCTCACTAATGCTTACCGCTTTCTCCTATCCTTTCGTTTTCACTGTGACCTCTGTACCCCCAGATGGGGATAAAATTATAGGTGGTTGCTTCATACCTAGAAAGGCATAATTTCCTAATTTTTTCAACTCAGTATGGAGACATTTGTTTTTTGTAGTGTTTATGCATACATTTCTCAGATGTCCTACTTTAGATTGTAATTCTTTCCTCGAAAAGTCTGGCATTGTTTTGTAAACTGTCATCTGTTCCTGCTGTGCCACACAAATGAAAAGGATCTTGCTAAAGCTGTATGCTACAGAGAACTCTGCAGCTAAAATTTCATATATTGGTTATTTTGTGACTTCATATTTTCATCAAATAGAATTATTTCTTTTTTTTCCTTCTCTCCCTTCCTCAGAAGGTTTCACTGTTTTGCTGTTATAGAAGTATCTGATAGGCAAATGGCATAATAGTGATATTCAACATGTTCAATAATAAAGATTCTTCACAACTGCCCCTCCTCAAAACACGTAGCAGATGAGGAAAAGGTTTCAGAAATTGCCTCCCTAGTAGATTGCAAGAATAAGATTAAGCCATCAGTTACTCCAAAATAACTGATGAGAATCAGTTATTCCAAAATAGTATGAGAGATAGATTATCTTTGCTTTGTTGCTTGGTTGTTTTTTTTTAAGGTAGTCGTTTCTTGTAATATATTTGATACGAGATGTTTAATTTAAAATAATTTTCTGACACTTTTTCAAATGAGCAAGTCAGGATAAAACATTGTATTTCTTCGCTATAGACCTGATAGTATGGTTCTTTCTGCAACGTTTTGGCAAACTCATTAAAAAAATAAATTGAAATGTACAATAAGAGTCAGGGTTTTTTTCTTTTTTTGGTGACACTGAACTTACAAATGCTGTTTAATTCTTGGTTTAGTATCTGTGACGGTGAGAGAGACTTCACTGTGAGGTTCAAATTAGACTTCACTGTAAGGTTCAAATTAACAATTTATTTGAACTTCACTCACAGGTCCAATATATTTGAACTTCACTCACAGGTCCAATATGTTACTATTGCAGGTTTTTATAAATACAACAGAGGAATGCACTATTGCAATTCTAAACCACGGGCACCCTAGATAGTAATACCTTAAAAAGAGTGCACTAATCACAATCTTAAAGCATGCCAAATACCATACGTATGTTTCTTAATCACTTACCCTCTCTCAGGTAAGGCCTCTTAATCCCTGGGCAGTTACCTTGTACAGCGTCCTGGAAAAAGGAGGAAAGAATCTCCTACAGGCCAGCTGTAACCTTGGAAAGACTGCCCCATTTCTGCCCAAACCTCATGGATTTTATTTCCTGATTTGATGGGAGGGGGCAGGACTCGTCTGAGTGGATAATTTTGTTTAGTCTGGTGGTGTGACAGCCCATTAGTCTCCATTGACACAAAGTGACTGAATAGTGGTGGAATGGTGCTCAGGGCATTTGTTTGTTAACGGATTATTGAAGGCACCATGCAGGTTTCAGTTCTTATCATGATGCAGTGTTCAGGCAACCCCGGGCTGAGAGGTTTTTGCAGCTCCCCCCAGGTCATCTTCTGCATAGATAAGAATCTGTTAAAGTGAGACAAAGCTGAGTTCATTCACAGCTCCATGCATCTCGCCTTTGTGCTCCGAAACTGGTCTAGCCGGGTGATCCTTCACAGTTGGACATCCCTTACATTCCACCCTGTGACCTGAGTCACAATTCCATCACTGATGTCATCATCAGCCAATGTATAATTTTCATCCGAATCTTTAAGTAGAGCCAGGTATTTCCCAGTTTCTAGGTGGACCTTTACCTGAGAGATAGATTTTACAATTCTTTTAACACAACTAATGGTAATGCATGCTACAATAATACAAATGATGATAACAATCCATGTTTTCAACAGATTAGCAATCCCTCCAGTAAATACCCATCCTATTTTACCAAAGATATTTCTCAAACAACTGGACTTTATTTGGTCCTGCAGATCATGTGTAACTTCAGCTATCTTCTTCATCTTCCGAAGGTTGTCCGAAAGAGGTAGTGACATATTAGGAATTGTAACAGCATTCTTCTTGTTCATGGCTTGCCTTTAAGTACCTACACACCCCTTGTTCTTTGAGTAATATCATATATAGCATGAGTTGGGTTTGAATTGACACTGTTTGCACTTGCATATTGAGCAATTCAAAATTGTTCTTAGTAAAGCCTGCTAACATTTCCATCTGTGCTGTTACCTATTCCCATACTGCTAATTTCTGGGACTGCTAACGTTTCCACCTGTGCAGTTACCTATTCCCTTACTGCTAATTTCTGAGATCCAGTCCAATTGGTAACATCCGTACTTCGTTTGGTACGGGGATGCCACAGTCTCCAGTCCAATCCGTAATATCTGTATTTTGTTTGCTACAGGGATGCCACAGTCATTCCAGAGGAATAAGAAGGACATAATGATGGTATTCCCAAAGCACATTGCAGGCCAGGATGAATAGGGTTTAGCATATCTGTAATAGTGCCATCTGAGCATATCCAAGTTAATTGACGTGGAGTATATATAGGTTAGTCATCGCAATTGTCCATGGTTCAAGGGATCTGACAGGAAGATTTCTTAGGATATTTAAGTCCTTATAGCTTAAACAGTCAGGGACAGTAAACATTCCTGTCATCTCTTCTCTCCTCATGGATATGAGACCATAAAAAATCTGCAGGTGATTGCTGCATTACACTGAACCACATACATGTGGAAGGAATCTCAAAGCACCACTGTTCACTGGTTCCACATATCTCAGGACTAAATATTTTCCCCAAGACATCTTATCCCCATGC
The DNA here is from genome assembly GCF_000687285.1 of Phaethon lepturus. Lineage (NCBI taxonomy): Eukaryota > Metazoa > Chordata > Aves > Phaethontiformes > Phaethontidae > Phaethon > Phaethon lepturus. The sequence goes on from NW_010549656.1 coordinate 42,554, forward strand.
TGTGTATTTGCCCAAGGGTGTTTGGAACACGGCTGTTGGAAATTTGTGGTTGTTTGCCTCTACATCCCACAGTCTTATTGTCCCTACAAAGGGGAGCATAGGAACAATTTAGAACCCAAATGGAAGTTCGATTTAACGTATGTTAAATGGCCATTTTCATTCAAGTCCACCCCAAATAATAGACTTGTTTTGATTCCAGAGCCAATCTAAATTCTTATCTATATACACAGCAAGAGCTGTTATGGGTATGTAGTAGAGGCAAATAGGTCGTCACATGAGAAGAAGTAAGCATGTGAGCAAAACCTGGTGTCATCTTATAGATCACATTGTCTGATTCAGTGTGATTTATAAACAGGGAACCATCAACATGTTGTTCAAAGGCCGAAGGCTGTCTATTCCACTCATGATATAAAACTTACTATTAAAACTTAGGTTAACAAACAATTATCCTTATCAAACAAACATTGAATTTCAATATTAAAACAAACAAACAAAAAACTTATGGTCCACATTGAAATTCTGCACAGCGTGTCCATTCCACTTAGGTACAGTTCGTACTTCAGGTTGACGCTTCTTAGGTCTTCACCCGGTCGTACTCCTCGTCTCTCCTTTTGTTGGGGCACACTGGCAAGTAAATGGAAAAGTGCTGCTTGACCATATATGCTTGACTGCGTTCTACTGTTTCATTTGCCTGAGGGGTAGTAAGGGGTATGGAAGGTCCAACCAATACCTTCTCCCCTTGCCCGTTCCTGGACGATAGCTGCTGGTAAGTGTGAGCCATTATCACTTCAGATGGCAGAAGGCATAGGTAAAGTACTAAACCATTCCTTCAGCACTCGAATGATCCTTTCTCCAGATGCTGTCGTTGCGGTGGCTTGGGTCAATCTGGACACCACCTCTACACCTACTAGGATACATCTATAGTGATTAGATGGTTTAAATGGCCCCATATAATCAATTTGCCAAGTTTGTCAGAGTGTTTTCTCTGCCCTAATATGTAAAGGAGGGGCTTGATTCAGATGATTCATTTTTAATTGTAGGCAACACTGTGGACAGTGTGTTATTGTCTTTTCACAGTCAGCCAGTGTAACAGGCCATCCTCTGGCTTGGCATTCCTTAGGCAGATCAGCTTTCCCAGTGTGGCCACACCTCTCACGTAGCCATTCCCTTAATCTTCTGTGCACCCGTACTCTCGTCTGCCTTTAATGTACATATGCGGGTGAGGTAGTCAACTTTATTGTTCCAGTGGGCAACCTCAGTTATGGCTTTATCATGTGCCTTTACACATCCTATTTGTAGTGTCTTTTCCTTTCCCACCTCCAGTAGCTGCTTCCAGTCCTCTGTTCTCCACACTGGGACCTGATTGACTTGCCAATCATTAGTTTCCCAATGTCCTATCCATTCCGTTGCCCCTTTGAACACTGTGTAAGAGTCAGTATATATAGTTTGAGCTCCATGTTTCACAGCCAATAACACAGCCTGTAGCTCCCCTATTTGGGCACTACCTTTTCCGTTCTCAATCTCGGTTCTTCCTGGTTTTATCTGTAGAGCTACCGCTGTATATTGCCAAATCCATTCTTTCCAAACTGCAGAAGCACCTGTAAACCATATTCCTGACTGGTCTGATTCAGCTGTAAAAGGAAGTGCTTCTAAAATAGATGATGGTTTGTTAAGTTTGACTAACATAGAAAGGTCTGCATTAATATCCTTTAGTAATTTAGATATTTTTACTGGCCCTTCGGGAATAGTAACTAACTGGCTAGTACCTCCATACCATTTCTGGACAGTGGGTTGTTGGGCTCCTCCCTCAGGGGGAGGAGTCCCTTTCCTGACTAATTCCAGGAAAAGGAAAGGACCCTGGACAATCATATCTTGGTTTGTGCGAATCCGCTCAGCCTTTCTTATTGCCCAAACTACATACCTTTTTCCCAATCAGTATATCTCTGCTCAGTATCATTGAATGAATGCAAAGAGAATTCCAAGAGTCTATCAGGGCCTTCTGGCCCCTGTTGATATAAATTGCAATGGAAACCATGTTCACTGAATCCCCACTCAATCTGTATAAGATCTGTCTGGTGTATAGGGCCTAAAGTCTAGTATATGTAAAGCTCATGAATCGGTAAATTCAAGGTTCCCTCATGCGGAAGGGTCCACTGCCATGGGGCATTTTTCTTAACCAAATTATACAGGGGCCTAGCAATTACAGAAAATCCAGGGACATGTTTCCGCCAATAACCTAAAGTCCCAAGTATCTGTTGTAGCTCCATTTTGTTCTCTGGAGTTTTACATCTTCTATGTTATTCAGGGTATCGGCTGGTATAGCCAACGCTCCTCCTGACCACCAAACTCCTAAAAATTTTACCTCTTGACTTGGTCCTTGACATTTAGTGGGAAGGATTTCTAATTCCAATGAAGTTAGTGTGTCCCAAACCTGACTAGATACTTCTCTGACTGCTTCTTCATTATCTCCACCTATCAAGACGTCATCAATGTATTGGTACATGCTTACCCCATCTGGTACTTTTATTTGCTTCAATATACTTCAATATATATACCTATATATATGTATATGTATACAGTATCATACCTGTATTTTCTTTAAAAATTCAAGACATAAAATCAAAGAACTGTTTGGGTTGGAAGGGACCATCAAAGATCATCTAGTCCAGTCTCCCTGCCATGGACAGGGACACCTTCCACTAGATTAGGTTGCTCAAAGCTCTGTCCAACCTGACCCTGGGGCATCCACAACTCCTTTGGACAACCTGTTCCAGTGTCTCACCACACTCATCATAAAAAAAAATCTTCCTTATGTCCAATCTAGATATAAATCCTTTGTCCTCTAACTACAGACTCTGGTAAAAAGTCTTTCTCCATCTTTCTTATAAGCTCCTTTGTCTGTTGAAAGGCTGTAATAAAGTATCCTTGGAGCTCACTTTTCTCCAGGCTGAACAACGCCAGCTCTCTCAGCCTCTCTCCATAGGAGAGGTGTTCCATTCCTCTGATGATTTTCGTGGCCCTGCTCTGGATGCCATCTCTAAGACAGGTCCATGTCTTTCTTGTACTGGGGAACCCAGATCTGGGTGTAGGACTCCAGGTGAGATCTCACAAGAGCAGAGCAGAAGAGGAGAATCACCTCCCACAGTCTCCTGGCCATGCTTCTTTTTATGCAGACCAGGTTTTCATCCACCAGTATCCCCAAGTCCTTCTCTGCAAGGCTGCTTCCAATCAATTCATCATCCAGTCTGTACTGACAAATTGATAATATAAATTTTATAATTCCCCAAATTTGCCTATCGTTATATAGTTAAGTTATTTGATGGAGGTGCTTATCAAATTTTACTTTCTAAAACCTAGAATATCATTCAAATTTAACTTTAGAAACAACCAAAAAAATTTTCCCCTAAAACATTTTTTTCGCACTGTATAACTAGAGTGTGTAATGGTTCACCCAGCTGGACAGTGCCACCAGGCAAAATACAAAATAGGCGATAGAGATATATCTGTAAATTGATGCTAACAATTCCTAACAATAAATAAATTTATAAATACATAAGCAATGATAAACACAATTTGTCATTTGTCTGGTATCTTGTGGCACATAAAATCCAACCCTCTCTGAAAATGCAGGTGCATCTACTTTGAAAGACCATATTTTCACAAAACTCTACATAGTACTTAAATACACCTGACTTAATTTTCAGTTCACCAACAGTAAAGAAGAAAAATGCATGTTTCAAACTAGAAAATGCCTGTCTGCCATCATCAAGAGTAAACTATGCTACAATTTACTGTATTAGCTATTCTGATATAAAGGTTTTGGTCATTTTCTTCTACTTTAAACATATGATATTTCAGATGAACGTTCTTAAGAAAGGTAACATTGACAAAACTGCCCAAATAATTAAATGAACTGAGAAAACTGGTAGTTACACCCTTATTTAATTAGTAGCATATTGCCTCATGTGTAAGATTAAATTTAAATTGAAATAAATTCAAGTACGTATTCATATCCACCATACTTATCTAGTCCCATCACTAGATGAATGTTAAGACACACAACAACCAACCAAAATAATTTAAGTAAACTATAGCAACTGTAGGTGCTCTCATGGACATCAAAACTCATGAATCAGTGCTGATGTCTATCAGTGACCTCAATTTTCTTTTGGTATCAAACACTTATCTGTGTATCTTAGAATCTCACAAGTTCCACTATATTCACAACGTATTAATTTACTTAGATTTTCATAATTTTTCTAATATTAAAGTAGTAGATTAACATAATTTCTTCATTTCATAAGTTCCTAAAAAAGTTTTGAACTCTGGTGCAAGGTATGTCTATTTGCTGCTAGCATTTGTTTAGTCAATTCAAATGAAAGTATTCTGATTTTGAGACAAAGTTTTCCAATATATATTGTGTTAACCTATTTTGGGATTAGATATCTTTTGGTTAGCCAAATTTAACACAACTACAGCTATTATCATCTGTAGTTGGTATCATAAAGTCACCGCTTTCTTTCCAGGTGAACTAAGGTCCCTGAATTGCACAATGACTATGCATCGAAGTCATTTTCTCCTTAGCTAAGTTCAAACAGTCAAAGGCCTGTCCTATGAGAAACACTGTCACTGACATTATTAACAATACTGTTCCTACCATTGAACGAACATCAGTCATTTTTCAGAGCATGGTATTTTTGCTACTAACCTCAACAGTGCCAGTTTTTCACTAATTTCTATTAGACAGCTTTTTCTCAGCAGGTTCTTATTACCATACTTACTACTTATTCCTCCTTTCATTCCTTTCCACAAGGAAAGCCAAAAGCAAAATTCCTTTGTATCACAGGAGTATTAGGCTACCCATGCTGCCAGTAATCTGGCCTGCAGATGGTATCACCTGAAGCAAACTGTTCTCTATCAGGAGTGAACCAACAGATATGCTACTTACTGAATGTGCTCCCACATCTCCTTTTTTATTCTGCCAGAAGAATACCACCCGAGCTAGATGCTTAGAGATTTCCGGTACACTTTAACCATCTGATCTGTATAGGACCTTTACAGTGATACAGGCTAAACAACTGGAGAAGACAGTAGGAGATCTGTGGCTGATAGCATCCAGTTCTTCAGCATAGAGAAATATCTTAAAACACAGCAGATAGCTACTAGTAGAATTTCATTATCAGTTAAAACGCTTAACTTCAGATTACATGCATAAGGTATTTTATGACGGCCATGGAGTCCATATATCGGTTTACTTTTGAATTGGTATAGGCAAAAAGTAGATAACAATAATGTGAACTTGAATAATATAATCAATATTTTATAGGACATTCCTGAAGAAGTTAACAAAATTTCATATATACATGAATAAAAGAAATGGTTAAAATGTTGAGAATTGTGCATTAGACTGAGGGGAAGCTTTTCTACACAACATACTTAAGAAAAAATTACTAAAAATTACAAAGTTCTCATACTTGTTTTTAATTTTATTATAAGGAATTATCCCATTTGTTCTCTCTCCCCAAGAGAGATTCCTTAAACTTTACTTGATAGACAGGGCTATCTATGGATGTATGTATATAGATAAAATACCTATGGATATTTTCAAAGTAAAATGATTGTTCACATGAATATTTAAAAAAAAAGGGTTATCACAAAAACATTTTCTCATTTTTTCCCCTCATTTTTGAATTCTGAATCTTTTCTATGAATTTTAAATAGCTGTACAGACTCACACTTAAAATTCCCATTGGTTGTATTTCTTAACAGACACAGTTCAAAAAACGGTTAGTTTGCTTGTTGCAGGGGGTTTTGCAATTAAAGAATCATAGAATCATAGAATCGTGACATTTGAAAGGACCTGTAAGATCATAAAGTCCAACCATCAGCCCAACACCACCATGCCCACTAAAGCATGTCCCCAGGTTCCACGTCTACATTTTTTTGAATAATTCCAGTGATGGTGATGCCACCACCTCCCTGGGCAACCTGTTCCAATGACTGCCCACTCTTTCAGTAAATTTTTTTGTAAAAAATAAGTAAAGTAAAGTAAAGAAATTTTTCCTAACATCCAATTTAAACCTCCCTTGGCACAACTTGAGGCCTCTCGTCCTATCGCTGGTTACTTGGGAGACCAACATCCACTTCACTACAACCTCCTTTCAGGTAGTTGTAGAGAGTGATAAGGTCTCCCCTCAGCCTCTTCTTCTCCAGACTAAACAAGCCCAGTTCCCTCTGCTGCTCCTCATAAGACGTGTTCTCCAGTCTCCTCACCAGCTTCATTGTCCTTCTTTAGACAAGCGCCAGCAACTCAGTGTCTGTCTTGTAGGGGCCCAAAACTGAACACAGTCTTCGAGTTGTGCCTCACCAGTGCTGAGTACAGGGCCACGATCACTTCCTTAGTCCTGCTGGCCACACTGTTTCTGATACACGCCAGAATGCTGTTGGCCTTCTTGGCCACCTGGGCACACTGCTCGCTCATATTCAGCTGGCAGTCAACCAGCACCCCCAAGTTCCTTTTCTGCCTGGCAGCTCTCCAGCCACTCCTCCCCAAGCCTGCAGCCTTGCA
>NW_010549656.1:49846-59903 GCF_000687285.1 Phaethon lepturus
TCTGGGACCTCCCCTGTTAACCAGGACTGCTGATATATGATGGAGAGTGGCTTGCCAAGCTCCTCTGCCAGCTCTCTCAGTACTCTCAGGTGTATCCTACCAGGCTTCACAGACTTGTAAGAGTCCAGGTGGCATAGCAGGTCCTTAACTGCTTCCTCCTGAATTATGGAAGGGTTTATCCTGCTCTCTGTCCCTTTCTTCTAGATCAGGTGGCTGAATACCCTGCAGGTACCTGGTCTGGCTAATAAAGACTGAGGCAAAGAAGGCATCAAGCACCTCAGCCTTTTCCTCATCCTCAGTGGCAATATTCCCCCCTGTATCCAATAAAGGATGGAGATTCTCATTGACTCTGTTTTTGATGTTAATATACTCGTAAAAACATTTTTTTTGTCCCTTCACAACCATTGCCAGATTGGGCTCTAGCTGGGCTTTTGCCTTTCTAATTCTCTCCCTGCATGACCTAACAAAATCCTTGCATTCCTCTTGAGTTGCCTGCCCCTTCTTCCCAAGGTGATAAACTCTGTTTTTCTCCTGAGTCCCAGCAAAATCTCCCTGTTCAGCCAGGCCAGTCGTCTTCCCCCCAGCTCGTCTTGCAGCACATGGGGACACCTGCTCCTGTGCCATTAAGAGTCCTTTCTTGAAGACTGTACAGCCTTCCTAGACACTTTTGCCCCTTGGGACTGTCTCTCAAAGGACTCTCTCAACCAGTGACCTGAACAGGCTGAAGCCTGACCTCCGGAAGTCCAGGGTAGAGGTTTTACTGACCCTTCTCCTTACTTCAACAAGAATTGAGAATCTGATCATTTCATGATCGCTAAGCCCAAGACGGCCTCCAACGAGCCAACATCTCCCACGAGTCCTTCTCTGTTTGTAAACAGCAGGTAAAACAAGGCACCTCCCCTGGTGGGCTCACTTACCAGCTGTGTCAGGAAGTTATCCTCCACACACTCCAGGAACGTCCTAGACTGTTTCCTCTCTGCTGTGTTGTATTTCCAGCAGACATCTGGTAAGTTGAAGTCCCACATGAGAACAAGGGCTAGTGATTGTGAGACTACCGCCAGCCAATTGTAGAATGCTTCACCTGCCTCTTTGTCCTGGCTGGATGGTTTATAACAGAATCCCAGCAGGACATCTGGGATGTCTCATCCTTACCCATCAGCACTTGACCTTATCATCATAGTTGTTGAGCTTTATACAATCAAAATACTCCCTAACATACAGAGCCACACCATCACATCTCCTTCCTTGCCTATCCCTTCTGAAGAGCTTATAGCCATACATTGCAGCACTCAGTCCCAACAGTCGTCCCACCATGTTTCTGTGACAGTGACTAAGTCATAGCTATCCTGCTGCACAATGATTTTGAGCTCCTTGTGTTTGCTGCCCATGCTGTGTGCATTGGCGTAGATGTGCTTGAGCTGGGATATCGATTTCACCCCCAACATGGTATGCCACCCCTAGACCCATCTCTAGTGAGCCTGGTTTTATACCCTTCCCCCTTTTGAACCTAGTTTAAAGCCCTCACGATGAGGCCCATTAACTCATGAGTGAGAATCTTTTTACCCCTTTGAGATAGTTGAACTCCATCTGTCATCAGCAGGACTGGTGCTGTGTAAACCTCCCCATGATTAAAAAAATCAAAATTCCTCCAATGGAACCAGCTTATGAGCTCCATGGTTTTCTTGTTCCTTTCAGTATTCTTCCCTGACACTGAAAGGATTGAAGAAAACACTACCTGTGCTCCTTCAACCAGTAGTCCCAGTGCCCTGAAGACTTTTGATCTGTTTTGGACTTCTCTCTGCAACCTCATCACTACCAACCTTCATAACCAGTTGCAGGTAGTAACCAGTGGGCCACACCAGACCAAAGAGTTTCCTAGTAAGGTCTCTAACCCAGGCCCCAGGGAGCCAGCAGACCTGCCTGCACTCCTTTCCAGGGCAAACTGGCATGCCAGCCACTGAACCACTCCCTTCTGATGCGCCACAACTTTCTGATGCACCACATCCTGTTAGCCCACCCTAGTCGCTAGTACTCCCTGGGGCTGCTCTTGTGCGTGAGAGGCTTTGGCCACTACTGCTCTTGTCCCTGCCCATGCTGAGCCAGAGCTGCTGCTCACCAGACAGGTTGCTCTGCTGGCTTGTGGGGGCTGGGGTACCCTCTCTCTCCCTGTGCTTTTGCCTTCACAGTTTTGCCACTTTAAGAAGGGTCCCCCAGCATGATGCTTTGCTCCAGGGTCCTTCGCCTCAGTTGCTTCAAGGTGGAGTTAGCTCATATTGTTAACTAACTTGTACTTTCAGAGTTTTTAGTAATCTTACACAGTTCCTATCCTGTCAGCTGTAATATTCTCCTTCTCAATTAAAATTAGACAAATATTTCATACACATCCTTTAGAAAAAAAAAACACCAAACCATCTAGCTCAAATGAGCTAGCTTTCATTAAGGACTACCATTCATTCTGGCTGCTGTAATTATGTATTTTCGCTAGGGAAGACCAACAAGATTTTGGAACATTGCATGTGTTTTGATCTAGTGTACACATATATCAAGAATGTGTATTACCCAAAGATAGTTAACATTTGCTTCTGCAAACTCTTGTTAGAAAACAAGAAAACAAAAAGTTCCTCATAGAGACACCACTATTCTGAAATAAAACTATGCCCACTGAAGTTAGTCACTGATCTTCCCTCAGACCCCACAGAATGTATTTTTGCCTCCTGTGAAAATGTATTACCAGTAATTCCTTTATGTCTCTTTCTCCAGTCCTTCAAAAGTTTGAATTCCCTTCACACATGTGCTTTATGAGGGTTTCAAATACACAGCCTTTGAAATATATGTTACTAAGCCCATTGGGGAATCAGTTTCTATAATACATACATTTACTTGTGTGTAGAATTATTTCATCTACTGACAGTTTTAAGTGGATTAGAAGTAGGTAACTGTTTAAGTAAGCATATTAAACCTAGAACTAAAACACCGTGCACTCAGGTACAGCCTTTCTTTCTGTGTATGAGATTACAGGATGTTAAACTTTTTACCGTTGCTAGCAATGGACCTCTACAGAAATAAGTCTTCACAAAATTTCTGTAACTAGCTGAATTTAAAATTCAATTTCAAAGCATAAAAATTAGGAAACATACTCTAAAAAAAAAGGAAACATGGATAACTAGGAGAATAAAACCTTTAGCAATGTCTGGAAGACCCTTTAAGAACATCCTACAAGAAGCACATGTCAGTGGATGCCACCTGACAGAAAAAAAATTGAGAAAGGACAAATTTGGTATGGCTAAACAGCAGAGTAGGGAAGACTATTAGAAAATAGAGGTCATGCTTCAAAAATCTGGACACAAGTCCAAATGACTGTAATAGGGAGAATCAAACTGTGGCAGATTAAATGTAAAAGCATGATAAGGCTGTCCAAGAATTTGTTATGTAGCTACTAAAAAGAATCAAAACCCATAAGAACTTTTCCTCCAAAATGCTTCAAGAGCAATAAGCCATTAGGCTTTCTATAGGGCCAACTCTAGATCAAACAGTGAAAGGAACATTCAGAAAAGATAAGGTTACTGTGGGAACACTAAAGGTATTTTCTATTCATTGCAGAAGAAATTTAGAAGATTACCATGCTGACAACATCGCCCATGGGAACTCAGGAGATCTGTTGGAATGTAAGGCAACTACAGAAGAAGTTATCTAACAAACAGGTAAAAATGGCAGTAATAAGTTACCAGAATGAGACAGCATTTATAAAGAGTTTTGAAAGAATTCAGGAATGAAATACAAACTTTGGCTAGTCACTTACTATTATTTGGTACTCAAGAACAAGAAGATAGTATACGTATATATATACGTTTTTTTTTTTAAGGTTTGCAAAGAGGTCTAATCATCAGGCCCATAAGCCTGACATCTGTTTGGGGCAAACTGGAAGAAACAGCAGTAAGGAAGAGAACCAAAACATATATGATTAATGTGAAGGGAGGTAACCCTTTATAACTCAACAAATAAACAGAAACTGTATCTGCACATACTTAAAGCTGTCTGTAAAAAGTTTTGAAGGAATCGAGGATGTTCAAAAGCTTAGCATGGCATATATACAGGGAACAACTAAGCTGAAATTTTTCAGTCTGGAAAAGACTGGATTTCTGTTGTGTTTTTTGTGGAGAATATATGGAGAAATACTAACCATGAGGTTTACTTGTTCACCATCTACTTACAGCAATTAAGGGGAGAGAACAGGTTCAGAAAAAAGAAAAGGGGGTACTTCCCCAGAATGCTTTTTCTGTAGTACACCTGTGGTACCAGTTCCTAATGGACAAGTTCAGGAAAGACTACAAAGTATCTGGAAGAAACCCCCATGGAAGGTTACTAAATACACAATCATCAACTGCCTCAAGAGGTGCTCTGAAATAGTTGGAAGTAGTTGGACACTGGAAAAATACAGTAAAAAAGTAATGTTTGTCTGCTCTCAGCCTCTGTTTACGGATACTGTAGGTATTAATGGTTCTTTGGTCTGACTCTGTACATCTACAACATGATACTTGAGAAATGACAGATACACTGTAGGGCAGTAAAAAACATTAGAACAAAACCAAAGAACTAGGCTTAAAAAAATTTGAAAAAAAAAGGGTTTGAACTTAATGTAAGAAAAAATTTAAACATTTTTAATGCCCTAGATATTAAAAGTTAAGGAAACTCAGATATAAGCCATAGTTTTGATCCTCTAACTCACTTTGCATTACAAGACTGTTCCAGAATAGGCCTAGATCTCTGAGAGTCAACAAAAACCCATGCCTCACTAAACACAACCCTACGAGGTTATTGTGCTCAGTAGGACAAGCCCAGGATTTAATCCTGGTTTAATTCATAAGGTTAGTATCAAGACCAATGGAAGAGACCATTCTCTCTGCCCCGAGAGACTGTAGTTAATGGAATTTCCTCTTCATTTACCGTAATAGTTCACAACATACTCAACATCTTCTCTTTTAGCTCCAAACTGGCAATCTTTATCAATTATATTCTGGTTTGCTAGATCTAAACATCTATTACAGGATATTAGATTGTCCTTTCTTCTTACAATGTTACAATGGGCATCAAGCAATCAGCTGGCGATCTCCTCCATTGAACGGTGATTCTTATTGTCATAGCTCTGCAGCTTTATTCTTCTAGAGTTTCCAAAAATCACTAGAAACTTTTTTCTAGTTTTTTCTTTGTTTCAACTGAAGTACCAAAAACTCTTCAAGACTAAGAGCAGTTTGCAGTTAGCACTATCTTTTGCACTGATAATTTAGATCAACAATTATGAATCTTATAGTATTACTTCTCCAGTAACTAACTGTAAGCACGTTAGTAAAACTGTGTATATTTTTTTGTCAGAATAAAGTCTGTCAAGACTTCTTTCACTGTGTCCCGGACTTTCCTTATTCCTCCTCTTCTAATCAGACACAAGATTTCTACACACAATTCACATCCTGAAGTTACCACCTGATGTGACAGGTAGGTTTGGGTGCACAAACTTCACCTAACTACCACATCCAAGATACACTTATTCTAATCCACATCTGGGTTCTATTCAGTTCCATTTGACCCAGAAATGTTTCAAATATAAGCCCCACCCCTCAAAATTTTGTCCTAACTTCTATTGCTTGACCAACCAGGGAACCTGTAGAAGGCCCACAAAAGACTCTGCATGAAAAAAATTCAAAACAGAATCTAACAGTTTCCTGGAAGCAAAACCAATGATAATGAAAACACAAGTTTAAAAAAGCCTCAGTGTTGGATAGATGACACATAGAATCATGTGGAAAAACATAAACACATGACTTAATGAACAGAAGACAGTTTCTGTTTGGAAGCTGAGATATTATACAATGATAAGGAACTTTTAACTAGAAATCCCATCCCTCGCTAATGTGGTCTTGTTTCTGCTACCAGACTGTAAGAAGGTTACCCATTTACTAAACCTATTGTTAATGATTTGATGGATCTGCATTTTTAAAGAAAAAAAAAAACACAAAGGGGAGGAGAGGACGTAACTGGCTGATTAGTCATAAGAGTGTTGATAATTTCTAATCTTATCTGGGATCCACTCCAACAACCATCTAAAACAATAGAAAGGCTTCTTGAATTCAGTGATAGTTGAATAAAACCTTTTAAATATAAATCCTGACACTACTTTAATTATGGATCTTTGGAACCTCCATGTAAAATAATAGTTCTGCAAAGTGGTTTTGTCAGGAAAACACTCTATCTCCTTGTGATATACAATGACAAGCAACAATTAATATAATTACTCCCAATTCTCCTGAAATAATTATGTAATTTATTGTACAAGTAATTAAACTATTGCAATTTAAGAGACCGAGGGTGCAAAACATATCTAATTTATATTCATAACTGCACTAGGTTTTAATTGTCATTATAGCTAGCTAAATTTTACTACAAATTACAATAGGTTTCGTTATTCACGTAGACTTTTTTCACAACACTATCAGATGTCTCAAATATTATTTACACTGAGAAATCAGAAGACTATTTTGGAGAACCTTATGTAGAACAACCATTTTAAATTTGCCCCAAAATTAGTCTGAAAGTTGTGTATAAATTTATACAGAATTCCAATACCCACTGTTACATTTAAGCAGTTTCCAGACATAAATTATTTGTATCGCATCTCCATGTTTGGTGTAATTTATGGTTTTAAATTCAGGTATTCTGCAGTGTTTTCCCTTGTCTAGGATAATTTGTTTTTCAGTGCACCTGGGGTGGTCTTCAACTGCAATAACATTCATAGGATATTAACCTTAGAAGTGGTAGTGTGAAACAATTTTATCTTACCTGCTCTTATTTCTCTGCTCAATATGACCATACCTAATCAATTTTATGATCGTACACTCTTCCATATACTGATGGGTAGTCCAACTGCAAGATTAATTTAGCAGGTTCTTATAATGTTTGACTCACTAGATTTTAGATTCCATGTAAATTTTTCCTTGATGTGTCATGGATGGAATTAGCTAATTACTCATCTTGAACAAGTACATATTCAATCTTTAGTTCCATTACTGAGTTTCCTTTCCCTAATGAAAGCCGACATCAACTCAACTCATTTAATAAAAGTACAAAGTTTGTAAGCATTCTATACAATACAATTTACAATTTAAACAACCAAGTTATTTTCTGGCAAGGTCAGAATTGCTGCACTGGTTAGACCAATAGTCTATTTGTTTATTGACATGTCATCTGCAGTGTACATCATCAGATTTATTAAGAAAAAAATTAAGATTGCTCCATGGTATTCAGTTACTGTTTCTACAACAAAAGAACATCTATAAATTAGTCTTATGTTCCTCATCACCCAACATTTCAACAATCTTTGTGCTCTTCTCAGATTTAGTACTTTCACATTTAGTTTGAACACTTGATGAAAAAAGAACTTGGAATCGATCTCAGCAAGAACACATAAAGTAAAAACCAATATGATTACTTTTTGAGATCTGTGGTAGAAATAGAGAGAAAAAATATAAACTGTGATCTTTAAGTGATGAAAGGAAAAAAACCCCAACACCCTTGATGTCTTCTAGACTGGTTTGTAAAAAATTTTGTAGTTACACAGTATAAATACACATGTTGAATCATAAGATATTTATTTCTCTTTTTTCTCCAGTTTATGAATTTCCATCTATATATAGTGACAAAATCTGTATAGGTTAGTATATCTAAATATACTACACAATACAATTTTAGATTGAGTTATATTTTTAGGTCAAATCGGAAAACTACATGGATTTATATAAATAGACAGGTATTGATTGCTAGGTGTGTACAACTGTAAAAAATATATACCCGCTATTTTAAGTCCTCATATTTGTATTCCATGAGTGTCTTTTACAGTCAGGACTATTCATCTGTCTGCAATATAAATGAAAAACTTTCAAGTTGCTCCATTTTTTTCCAACTTAACTGTAATATTCTGCACCTTGAAGTCCTTCAGATTTCCCTTTAACTGTTATCATAGTGATGATGTTTTTCAACACAGCAATGACTGACTTAAATCTCTACAGTCGTTTATATAGTCATTGATTCCATATTGATAACACAAACTTGTGAAATAATATCTCCATAATATCTAAAAAGTCCTGGCAGTCAGGTGAAGTCCCTGGAGACTGGAAACAGGGAAACATTTCACCCATTTTTTAAAAATGTAGCAAGGAGGACCCTGGGAACTACTGACTTATCAGACTCACCTCTCACCTCTGTGCCTGGGAAGGTCATGGAACAGATGTTCCTAGGAGCTATGCTAAGGCACATGGAGGACAGGGAGGTGATTCGAGACAGCCAGCATGGCTTCACCAAGGGCAAGTCCTGCCTGACCAACCTAGGGGCTTTCTCTGATGGAGTGACTACATCAGTGGACAAGGGAAGAGCTGCGGATGTCATCTATCTGGAATTCTGTAAGACCTCTGATATGGTCTCCCACAACATCCTTCTCTCTCAATTGGAGAGCTATGCATTTAATGGGTGGACTGTTGGGTGGATGAGGAATTGGTTAGATGGTCGCATCCAGAGGGTAGTGGTCAACAGCTCAATATCCAGATGGAGATAGGTGATGAATGATGTCCCTCAGGTGTCTGTACTGGGAACAGTAGACTTTAATATCTTCATCAGTGGCACAGACAGTGTGATCGAGCGTACTCTCAGCAAGTTTTCAGGTGACACCAAGCTGAGTGGTGTGGTTGACACCCCTGAGGGATGGGATGCCATCCAGAGGCACCTGGACAAGCTTGAGGAATGGGCCCATGTGAACATCACGAGGTTCAACAAGGCCAAGAGCAGGTTACTGCATGTGGCATGGGGCAACTCCCAGTATCAATACAGGCTGGGGGATGAAAAGATCGAGAGCAGCCCTGACGAGAAGGACTTGGGGGTACTGGTGAATGAAAAGCTGGACATGAGCCAGCAATGTGCACTCACAGCCCAGAAGGACAACACTATCCTGGGCTGAATCGACAGAAGAGTGGCCAGCAGGTTGAGGGAGATGTTTCTGCCCCTCTACTCCCCTCTAGTGAGACCTGACCTGTTGTACCGCATCCAGCTCTGGAGCCCTCAGCACAGGAAAGACATGGACCTATTGGAGCTGGTCCAGATTAGGGCCACAAAAATGCTCAGAGGGATGGAACACCTCTCCTTTTAAGACAGGCTGAGAGAGCTGCGGTTGTTCATCTTACAGAAGAGAAGGCTCCAGGGAGTCACTTTCCATCCCACTGGCACTGTTTACAGAAAATATTGACCTTCAAGAACAATAGAAACTATTGTAGTATATTGCTTTCATGTCATGTCTCAAATGTCAGAGACGAAGTAACTGTTTGAGAAACAGGAATTAGATGCAAAATTATTTGGAAACACAATGAAACTTCACAATTTAGATGTCCATATTTGCATTATGGAAGTACTCAAATCCATGATGGAGAATTCTGCAGACTTGGGGTATACCTCATACACATTATATATTTTGTATACAATCAGTACTTATGATTTAGTCAATTCCTTAGATAGTCTGGATTTCTTAATTTCTCAGAAATACGGCCTCATCATGTTTCCTACCCTCATTTTTCCCCACTGCAATGCACCTTTGTTTAGAAATGGCATTTTAACATATCAAAGTGATAATATTATAAATAAAACTAACAGTATTATATTGCTATAGACCAATAATGAGTTATTGGGGAGCTTATAAAATTAAACAGAACACTTTTAGCTTATAATTTAAAATTGTAAACATAAAAATAACCTTATGCTGATTAAAAACTTCTGAACATTGCAAAATTTAGGAGTATCAGAATGTCACAATTATAATAGATACCTTTAAAAAGAATACGTTAAGACTTATGAAGTAATCATTTTCTCTTTACTAATGTTTAAATATTATCTTAATGTATTTATTTTTGGTTCTTCTTTTTAAGACTGAGAAAAGGTAAAATTCTCTCCTCTTTGCTATCCTCCTTGTCTATGTTACTTGTCATTCACAGAATTACAGAATCACTAAGGTTGAAAAGGACCTTCA